>NC_051179.1:49242316-49312985 GCF_013339695.2 Rhipicephalus sanguineus | reverse complement strand
GAAAGGGCAGCCTGAAGGGCTGCAGCGGCAGCGGCAATTTCGGTGAAAGGCTCGCCGACACACACAGCGTGCAAATAAGGTCTCCGGGACTGGGACAATGGTTGCGGCTGTGCCTTTCTGTAGCTTTTTTGTTTCCTTCTTTAGAGGCGTGCCGATCAGTGGGCGACACAAATAGTGAAGAAAGAAAGAAAGAAAGAAAGAAAGAAAGAAAGAAAGAAAGAAAGAAAGAAAGAAAAAAGAAGAAAGAAAGAAAGAAAGAAAGAAAGAAAGAAAGAAAGAAAGAAAGAAAGAAAGACAAACAACAACAACAAAATGACCGAGTTGACAGGACGTGGACTATATAAGAAAGGAAGCATTCGAAGAAGGCGCTCGTTCTCGGGCGCATGGAAGGGCCTCGATATTGCTTTTTTTTTTTTTGGTCAATGCGGGCTGACCGAAGGACGTGACAAACTAATCGAGCACTTTGTTCGGCTCGGCCGCCAAGGGAAACTTGTTTTTCTCGGCGTCTAGAGAGAGAGAGAGAAGAGAGACCCGGTCGTTTCCAGGAAACCCCTATAGCTTCTCGATCGGTATCTGTACCTTGAACAGGTTCTTTGGCTTCGAGAAGGACGAAGTACGGGGTATTCATGCGTCTGAAAGTCGTGCGACCGTCGCAGGTGGCGCTTTCGCTCGTTTCCTCCCTCGTCACTTGGGCTTTTAGCCTTCCGGTTATACTTATTCGGACGCTGCGCCGTGCTCCCTATAGGGCTGCAGAAATTAGGCGTCTCATTCTTCCTTTAATCACACAATCAATCACTTATTCGCCTATCGAGGGGTGTCGATATGCCGCTATTTAGAGAGCGGGTGTTTGCCGCACAATCACGCCGGACCGAAACGCCAACGGGAAGAAACGAAGTGGCACGCCTCTTTCGCTTAATTATACTTGGAAGATGTGATGCGTGATCGTCGCGTATTTGGCGGGGCCTGAAAGCATTCTATAGCTTTAGAACGAAGTGATTGAATCAACGCAGTCTCACTCAAGCGGAGGCAAATGCGATGAGGTAGATGTGATTTCCAGTACTATGTATCGTATTCAACGCGTGTTTCATTTCAGTGCGATCATGCCAGAGATTTATACGCCCCTCCCCCCCCCCCCCCCTATTCGAAATTCTGGGTAAACCCCTGGTTGGAATGTCCTGACAACGGGCTTGCGCCGGCTTCAAGTCTTGAGAAGCAAGTGTTTCTATACTCGACAAAGAGCTGCATTATTATTCTATGTGCGTAGAAATGCTCAACATACAGAACTTTATTATGCACTAAGCCTACCTTCAATGCTGTGTACATCATGGTTTCCTCAAATAGAGGGCAACGGAGGTGGTGGTGTGGGGGTAGAAAACATTTTTATTAGAGAAAATTAACCAAAGAGTTGCAGTGTGAGACACTGCATGCTTGAGTGGCCATACCCTATTCCGGGACGCCAATGGAGCTGGCCGCTGCCCGAGCGCGCGTCACCAAGGAGCGTTGAGCATCCAAGGTGGAGCAGCCGAGCAGGTACTCCGGAGGGTGCATCGAAGCTGCAGAGGTTATTAATTTTCGTCCGCGCCTTCGCGAAAAGAATAAAACACCTTTGCGATTCTATATTAGAAGCGTACCTGGACGTTTTCGGTTAGTGGAACATTTTCGTGAGTTTGTGATTGGTGCATTGCGTGATTAAATGGTGCACTGTGTGATTATGACCACAAAACAAATTGCTGTAACAATCACACAGTGCATCATTTAGAGCCGCAAGATTAATGGTAGCGAGGGCTAAAAGTATATCGGCTGCTACAAAATATGGCTGGAAGAACACCACTCGGTCACATTTTTCTTGCTACAAATCATTGCTGGCTCCAGAACTCGTCCTCCGCTGCTTTTTAAAAGAACTGCATCTATGCACGTGCCGGGCTATTTACATATGCACTTCTATATAGAGGCCGGAATATTGTGATTTATCCAGCTCTGCGGGGCGTCTCGATAAATAACGAGACTCAGTGTTTGCTTGATCCGTCTTCGTCGCGCGTGCTGCGTTTGCCCGGAATTATATGCGTTTCGAGGGGGAGGGGGGGGGGGGGGGGGCTGGCACTCTTCAGGGGCTCAATCAACGGTTCTCTAGCCTTGCAGGTATTCTCTCCCCGTCCTGTTTTCATATTAGGCTAACTCGCTCTCCCGGGAGCATCTGCCGCCACGCGACACGTCGATGTCGTTCGCCGGGCGTACGGAGAAGCGCTCAAACACGCACGCACGCACAAACACAGGGCGGCCGAGGAGCGCGCGCGAAAGCGATGAGTCATAGCCCGTTTCAGTCAAGGGAGGTCAGGTCGCCCGGCGGGCGCGTCGTAGCAATCTTCTCGTCTACGCGAGCCGCCGTCTTCGGTGCGGTTTGCCTCATCTCGCTGGCGCTGAGCGTTTTTTTCTCGGTCACCACCAGCAGCAGCAGCAGAAACGGCGCTTATTTCGAAGCTCTTTTCTTTCCCCGTCGTTGACGGCTGGCACTTCTTCCTCCCTAGAACGGATTGGTCGCCCGTCCGCCTTTTTTCGCTTTGCTCGAAGTTTAGCTTATCGTATACAACGATGGTTGCGAAAACTGTCTACGATTCCATGCCAGTTCGACGCGCTTAGAGAAAGAAGGAAAGATACAGACGCTTTCAGTTCATAGAGTGTTCGCGGTGTTGGGTTCGATTCCCCGCCCACGTGTGGTGGCCACGTTTCTTTGATGGAAGCGAAGGAGGCGAAAGATGGGAACGCCCCCCTGTGTCGAGAAATATCGACAGTGTTGAAAGAGGCAACATGTTTTCGAAGTTGAGATTCGTGGTCTCCCGCTTCGCGAGGTGTCTCTTGTTGTGTTTGTTGCTACCGGGACGATATAATTACCAGGATTCTTCATGTTAAAGCTCCTTTAGGCGCTAGAAACACACACAGCACAATGCTTGTGTGTGTGTGTGTTTTTCCGGGCCTATAAAGCAGTTTTAATATGAACACTCGCCCAACAAAGATGTTCTCTTAAAGTTTCTTCAATACGTCTTTTCGTAGAAAAGTGTTGGTCAATGGAAGTGCGTTTGTAGCCAGGGCTGACTTGGGTTACTGGCTTGACGGTTCCTTCGGTTAAAAGAAGAATGTAGGTCAAGCTAAATTATCCTCTGTATATGTAAAATATCAGAGTTGTTGATTAAACTGAAAGAAAATAAACTATTGATGTTAGCCAAAAGGACGGCATGACCAAGTCGAACTTTTGGGTAGCATTGTGCGTGATACAGATAGAATGGGAGGAAATAAAGGGGGGGGGGGGGGAGGAAAGGAAGGAAGACTGCACAAGGTTGTTCTACCTTCTTTGATGCGCTGCACTGTGTGAAGGGAGATGGATATAATGTTCCCAGTTTGTAGGACGCACGTAAAAGTCAAGCGATCGCAACTCGAGCACATACAACAGGAATGCACGTTTCGATGCGGCGTATTAGGAGCACTTCCGACAGCCCTAAGCTTCTTACGAATATTGAATTATGTTATAGTACAATCTGGACGTTCGTAATAGCAGTGTCTATAGGCATTAATCTTGCTTCTCCGAAGGGCGTGTAGCGAAGTGCACTTCTCCGCGAACAATGGGAATCAAGCAACAACACCTCGAATGTAGGTCGCTACGCGGCGGCCACTCCCAGCCTTTGTCCTTGTGGCCTGTGGCGGCCTGCTGCGTGATGGAACGTCCGGCGAAGTCCATTTACCGCTTACTGCGTTTTCCATTTATACTGGAATCCTCGTGGAGGCACTGTAATTTAAAAACAAATCGTGAGTCTTCGCATTCACGGAGCGACAAGAAAGTCAAGAAAAGAATGCGACGTTCACGAAGCATCTACCGTGCGCTTGGCCTGCTCCTGATATGCGCCGATCAATCGCGGTAGCCTAGTTTCTAATCAATGTTCTAATTAACCTTTTTATAGCTAGAGGCGGCTGTCTCCAGTGGCCAAGTTTTTTAGGCTCTATGGAATTCATAATAGTAATAATTGATAAGGTCTTTGCGTGCCAAAACCACGATATGATCACGAGAGACGCCGTAGTGGAGGGACTCTAGATCAATTTCGACCACGTGGGGTTCTTCAACGCGCACCTAAATCTAAGCACGTGGGTGTTCTTTTGCATTTCGCCCCCGCCGAAATGCGGGCACCGCGGCCGGGAATCGAGCAGCGCGGCACCTTTATACGTGCTGAGCTACAACGGCGGGTTCTCTATGGACTTCAGCCATCCGTCTCCCATCCATTTTTCTCTCCCTTTAACACTCCCCTAGTTTAGGGTAGCGAACCGGATGTTATAATTCTGGTTGACCTCCCTGCCTTTGCCTCATTTTATTCTCTCTCTCTCTCTCGGTCATCCGTAAAATTGTTCGCTTTCCATTGCTACGACGCAACAGGTGCCATTAATTGAAGTCGATTCTAGTTCGCCTTCTAGCAATATAACTGTAGATGAACGCATTGTTTCGGAAAAAAAGGTTGCACGGTCCCCAGTGCATTTGCCTAAGACGACCCGAAGGCGAAAGCCTCCATCTTGTTTTTCTTCTTTCTCTTCGCAGTTGATTGTACTGATTCCCTCCACCCCCACCCCGCTTGAAAGCTGTCTGTACTTAACGTGGTTTTGCACTGCCTCCGGTTGCAATCTTTCTGCACCTCATGTGGATCTGCAGTGCCTCTGGGATTGGCCTACCTATGACCAAGGGATGTCACGTGAAGGCGTCATCGTGGGTTGTCACGTTATGTGACGTCACAATTTTTTGCGATATGTGAGGTCATGGTGACGTCATCGGATGTTTTTTTTTTCGCATCACGCCGTCGCCGCTGATGGTCGCTTTTCCCGTTTGATGAGGCATCTAAGGCTTTCGCCTTAGAAAGGCTCGCGATTGCCGCGTTGAACTGACGTCAGGTCAAATGGTACTTGACTGTTCGCCATGCAGTATAGGGTCATTGGCACAGGTCGTTACGCCGTTCGAAGCCGGGGACCACGCAAACGATGACGCATTGCATCACGAGTAAGGTGCACGCTCAACTTTCACGATGACACCGCGCAGCTTGCAGCCGTGGGACGACGCACTGTCGCGTTCTGCCGCGCAGTGCGGTCCGCCAGCGTAGAATCGGGAACGATGTATGTTAATGGCGGTTAGTGACAGGAGGGGTCAGGTGACGTAAGCGTGCGGGAGTAGGTCACGCCGCCTGACGCGGTCGCGCTGCTCCGTGAATCTTCTTTTCCTCCTGCGACTTCCTTCTCGGGCCTGTCACGCCGCGATGGGCGACGTCTGCTGTCTCGCACGCGCAGGCAGGGCGTGCGTGCGAGCGTGCGCACATACACTCACACACACGTGCGTACGCGCGCACACTACACACACACGCACGGGCCGGTCACGTGGAGTCATTCCCCTCACTAACTCATCGTGTGAACGTTCGGTCTCGTCGCATTTGACATGAAGCAGGCAAAGACGTGATGGCAGAGAGTGCAGACGTGATGACAGAGAGTGCGTTGGGGATTTCGAATTGCAGCGCCTTCTTGACAATGTCGCGCGATGCGCGTCTTCAAGATGTTCCTCTTCGGCGACGAACATGCGTGTGCTATACCTAAGCTGTTACATCAACGGCTCCTACGTGTTCCCATTAGACATTGCTCAATAAAGAATTGTGTCTTTTTTTAACACGAAAGTGTTTTATGCCGGGGTCCACCAAGACATCAGTGACGTATTTCCGTCACGGAAATGACGTCGAAAAAATATACACAATCAGATGGCAAAGAAAAAAAGGTACCGTCAACGGGCATCGAACCCACGACCACTCGGTCCGCAATAACAGATGCCGGGCACGCTATCCACTGCACCACAGTCCCAGACTCTGGAGGCCTTACGAACGCGCCTTTTATATCTACCACTCTCCCGGTCGGCTGGGTGGTGTTGACCTCTGGGAGTGGTAAGGTAAAGTAATTCGTCATTGCTGTGGCCTCCGCGACTAGCACCTGCAACGCGTTTACGTGTCCGTCCCATTCGGCGCGTTTTCAATAAAAGTTGAATTTTGTGAATGCCTTAACACACCGCGAGGTGGCGACCTTTGCCTAAGCATCGTAAAAGCGTCGGCCTCGCTCAGCATCACGCTAATACAAACCAAAAATAGCTCTGCGACGCACGCTAGCGCGTTCCATGCTCACGCGCTGGCCCCGAGAAAAATCGCGGCCGGGCTACCGGGGCGGCACGACGCGCTTTGTGTTTCCCTCTAGTCCGGCCGTGGTGTTCAATCACATTTTAACATGCCGCGGGATAGCGACCAAGTTCTGCGGCCAATATGCGACGCTCTTCTGGCTATCACACCTCGTTCTCTGATTACGCTTTCACCGTTAACTACTAGAGCTACCACAAGGGTTTGTTTAATCATTTAACATGGACGTTAGTCGTCGGGATGGAGACGTACCACCAATCATCAAAAGTGGGTGCATACACGTTAAACGGCGCCATTAGCTGCCAGACATCAATATACATTGTGCAAACTCTCTTATATCAATGTACAGTAAGCATTCAGTTACTTCTGCAAGGGCACGCTTTAATTTCGTGTTATTCCGATTCCTGTGACGGAGGGATCAACCGTGTTTTTTTGTTTTCTTTAATGCTGGGCTACAGATTATTGCGTGTCGTCTGCGTATAGATATGAGAAGAACACGATGAGTGAGGTCTCGTGGCGTTTCTTGCAAAGAATATTGCCAACTCCCGGGCCTTCTCGACTAGAAAGTAATTGCACGGCGTCTTTGTTATGATCGACCAGTGGTAGCACGGCGTTCGCGTTGTGCTTCTCTAATCCGAATTGTTTTTCTATTGCCCCGATGATTTGGGTCAATCGACGACGCGCATAGAGCGCTGTAACATCAGGAACGAAATGAGCAAGTATGGACGATGACCGTCACATTTGGAGGTATACATAATATGTAAAAACCAGTATCTTGGGGCCATACTGTCGAACTCTTGACACGTAAGCACCGTCCGTATAATTGACCGTCGCTGTGGCTGGTAGCCTATAGTTATCACGCCAGTCGGTATGATGATGAACGGAGGAGCGAAAGCAAGCCAATAAGAAATCCGTCTTATGTGTGAAGTGTTGTAAAACTGGCCTCTATATTAAAAAAAAAGTATCTTCGAAAATTTTACGTTTTAGTAGTAACAACATAGGCAGGCAAGTCTTGATGTTGGAATTAAGTTGTGATCGAAGGATTGAACGGAAAACTTTTTTCATTTGGCGGCCCATGTGTCTTGTTTGGGAGGGGGGGGGGCGGGGAATGTGGGGCATAGCCTCTGAGGGGTCTGAGTGGTTACGGTGCTCTGCTGCTCACCTGAAAGGCGTGGCTTCGATCCCGAGCGCGTCGGTCGCATTTCGATGGGTCCCGTATGCATTCGCCTAAGACGACTCGAAGGTGAAAGCCATCTTATTTTTCCTCTCAGCCGATGTATTGATCCTACCCCACCTCCGACCGAAAGCTTTCTGCACCTAACGTGGTTGCCTCCAGGATCGGAGGCATTGCAAGCTTTCGGCAACTTACCTAATTTTGCACTGCCTCCGTGATCGGCCTACCTTTGACCAAGCGACGAGGTCATGTGATGACGGCATAATGTGATATCATGACGACGTCACAAAATTTTGCCGATATGTGACGTCATGATGACGTCATATGGTGACGCCATCACGTGATGATAATTTTTGGTGTCACTCGTGTTGACGCCGACGCCGCCGGTCAATTTTCGTGTTTGGTGAGGCACATAAGGCTTTCGCCTTAAAGTTGCGCTGTAACCCAAACTGCGAAATATCAGAACCAACTCGCCAACCTGTTCCACTTTTTTTGTGTGAGTTTTAAAGCCGGGTATCGGTAGAGCTATCTTTCTCCCACTGTCTTTATAGAGCGAGCCATTCGAACGATAAAGACGAATGTTTGTCGAACCCATGAGCCAGTCTAGTCCTCATCCAGGGGCGCCTTCCGCTCTCTTTATGGAGCCGTATACTCTGTCCTTGCCCGGTAGAGTTCCTGTCGCTTTTACGCCGTTTTCCGGGTTCGCGCTCCCTTATCTCCTTGAGTCCTGCTTCGCCGCAGTTCCTTGACCTTCTCTGAACCACAGGCGGCGCGGCTTCTTGCCGCAGCACCTTATCTCGCCGCCAGCGATTATTTTCGGTTGCCGGAAGAGAAGTAAAGCGAGCTCCCGCGCGAAGCTATATCACGTATATGTGTACGCAGCGCGCGCACCGGGACTCCGCGTATACCCGAGCGATTCGCGCAACGAGAAAGCGCGGATTTCTTCCTATGCAGTGGCACATTGACAAAAGAGAGGACGGGGACAAGAACTGAGAGTCACGTTCCGCGGTGTATACCGTATAGATTTCTGCACGAGCCGCCACGTTTATAAGACCCGCTGCGGTGGTCTATGTGGTTAGGGTGCTTGACTTGCTGACCCGACCGAAGGTCGCGCGATCGAATGTCGGCCACGGTGACCGCATTTCGATGGAGGCGAAATGCTAGAGGCCCGTGTACTTAGATTTAGGTGCACGGCAAAGAACACCAGATGGTCGAAATTTCCGGAGCCCTGCACTACGGCGTCCCTCATAATCATATCGTGGTTTTGGAACGTAAAACCCCTACAATTATTACTATTATTACTTTTGTAAGGGTCGCGCCGTTCAACTTAGCATAACAAAAACTTAAGAAACAGCTCAATATGTACAAAAAAAATAAAAGAGAGAGAGATAGAAACATTCCAGCAGACGTAGTCCAGGTAATGCCACATTCGAATGAATTAATGTCGAATAATTCAACACACATCACTTTCAGCCTATTTAGGTCCACCGCAGTACGAAGGCTTCTTCCAACGATCCCAGTCCACTCTATCTTATGCGATCTGATTCCATTTTATTCCCTCGAACCCCTTTATTTTGTCACTCCATCTAACTCTCCGCCTATACCTCGATTGCGTTTCCCATCCCTTGGTAACCATTCCGTTGCTCTAACTGACCACCGTTTGTCTGTCCTACGCATCACGTGGTCGGCACAGGTCCATTTCTTTCTCTCGATGCTAACTATAGAATATCTGCTACCCTTCTCCGTACCTTGATCCCTTTGGCCGCCTTCCGATCTCCCAATGTTACTCCTACCATTTTCTGTTTCATTGCACGCTGCGTGGTCCTTAACTTTTTCTCTATAGTTTATTTGTCATATGCTCTCTGTTTCAGCCCCGTCGTTAGAACTGGGATTTCTTTAATATAATTGATATCTTCAACGCCATCGCTATGGCGCGGAAGGTGGCTTGATTAAAAGAACATAATTATAATAATAATATCCGGGGTTTAACGTCCCAAAACCACGATGATAAAAGAACATGCTGGCCAGCCAAGCGTAAGCAGCTGTGGCAGCGACATCGAATACGAATGAATGATGAATGAATGAATGAATGAATGAATGAATGAATGAATGAATGAATGAGCATTTACTTTTGTGGTGGTAGATGACCACAGAATATTCCGGCGTATTTCGTGCTCGTAGTCAGAAAGATTGTTGACTGATCTTGTGTGAATGCCGCACCTCGTCGAAATAGCGAAAAAAAAATTTAAGTGATGCGGCCCTTATATATTCGAGTTTTTATACAGTTTATCTGCCTGTATACCTTCGGTGCTAGTAAAGCGGCGGCTAATTAATCTCTCCGGCTTCTTCCACCTATAGCGCTGCTGCCTTCTTGGCTGAATAGATGAACAGTTAAGCGAATATACAATGAAAGAAATGACAGTCAATGAAGGAGATAAGAATCACATGTTCGCGCGACGATTCTGCGAGAAGCTCGCACCGTTACCTGAATGAGAAACGTGCGCACCTATCTCATCCTAGCTCATACTTGACACATCCCGGCTGATAGCGGGAACCCACAGGAAGGAGGAAATGTAAACGTGCGTGCGATTGGAGGGGCGTCTGTGTAGATTATGCCTTCCGTACGCAGATTTGAGATTAATTTCTGGGAGCATCGGAGCTGCTATAGCGGTGCTATAGCGGTGGGCGTTTCCTCCGGGTCGTATATAGATATACGTGGGAGGCCATGCTTTTTTCTTTCTTTTTGTCCTTTCTTCTTTATCGCGATTTGCAACGCAGCCACGACGAGATAGGGGGGAGAGTGAAAAACCGCGACGGCCGTCGCGCCGCCGTAAAAATACCCCGATACGGAGAAAACGCCCTTTCGATCGCTGCGCAAGCAGGATATATAGCTGTGGTAACACGCGCGCCAGCTGTGGTTGCTGTTTATTCTGTCCAGCTGACGTTGCACGGTTGATCAGACGCGCTCTCGGCGCGATGGTGACAGGCGTGGCGCGGCGCGTCGAAGAAAAAGGGTGTCAGTGCGTGGCGGGTTCTCACACTCGGGGACGGGACACTTCCGCGTCAGCGTGACGGAAGACGCGTGTTCCGAGCCAGTGAACAGCGCAAGCCGGAGATCGAGGAACGTGTTTCCACCTGGCCCTCTCGTGTGTATAGAAATTCATGTGGAAACGCATGCGTGTAGTGTATAATAGCCAATGTGCATGCTTAGTCGTCGATACTGACAGTCGCTGTATTTTTGATATCGGAAGACCTTACGCGGGCGGCCGCGTGAAGGCCAAGTTGCGAAATTCTCGCGCTGTAGCGTTTTTACCCATGGGTGCACCTTTGTATATTTGGCATTTCCTTGCTACATGTCTTGCATTTGTTAGGCATACGTCTGTGGCAACATCTGCTTGCCGGCACTTCGCTGCTAGGAGTGTGCGCAACACTCTATAGTGAAGCTCGAAGGCTGTCAAGTTCGCCAGTGTCCTATAGGTTCTCCAAGTGAAGAGAAGTTGTTGAACATTGAGTGTCGATGGAGCTAACGTTTCCACTACGTCGAAGTGTTGTCACAACGGTTGCTCCAGTAACGTTCCCGTTCAACGCTTGCTCATATCTATTCAGGCCACATCTTCCCCTGAAATGCCGTCTTGTTTGGCTTGTAAAGGCGTTTATTGACGGCACTAGGCGACGATATACAACGGTGACAGTCACGACGGAGCGCAGACTCTCAGCACGAGGTAAAGTGGCAGAGCACGAGTTGGGAGTGCGGGTCGCTCGGCCCGACTTACAGCAAGGCCGAGTGGGATGCGCTCTTGCGCAGCCCAAACCTACAGGACCAAATCCTGGCCGTCCAGTGCGCCCGCGACAGGGCCGTTAGGCTAGACCTGCCGGTCCCAACGTGGGAGTAGCCGGGTGGCGCGGGGCAACCTCTGCGTCTGCACTAGTTGTACTCTCTCTCTCAGCACGAGGGGCGTGCTCTCAGAGACGAGCCGAAGAGGACAACCCACTAGAACAGGGGCGTAGCCAGGGGGGGGGGGGGGTTGGGGGGGTTCAACCCCCCCCGAAAATTTTCAGTTTTGCTTGCGTATATATACATGCGCACATACAAACGCACGCACGAACGTACATAAAGTATGGTTGAACCCCCCCCCCCCCCCCGAAAAAAATTTCTGGCTACGCCCCTGCACTAGAAGGCGCTCGAGAGGACGGCCCATTACAGAGTTCAAATGCATCTCTACAATCACCCCGGGTACGAAAAGGGAGCCGCCTGGCGACCTATGGTAGGGCTTGAGGTGCTCCACGTTGACAATGTCGCGCCCTCGACGGCGCATGTCCGAAGATGGTTGAATGGGTTCGATCAGGTAGTTGACCGGGAACGTGCGTTCGACGACACGGTATAGGGGCCTTCATATTTGGGCAATAGTTTGGAAGAGAGGCCAGTTGCAGTGGTAGGGACCGAGATCCATACGAGCACTCCAGGGAGGAACGTGGGCGCAGCAGTGGTGGTGTCACCGCGAATGCTCTTCTGCCGCTCCTGATCATGCGTAGTAAAGGTCTTGGCAAGCTCGCGACACTCCTCAGCAAGTCTGCAGCTGTGGCAGAAATAGGCGCACACTCAGATCGATCCGGCTTGTATGGAAGGATTGTGCCGATTGTGTGCGACGGGTGCCTGCCGTAGAATAAGAAAAGGGTGAGAAAAGGGTGATAAGTTTATATCTTTTTACCTTTCGTTACTCATGCAGGCAGACTCGACCGCTCCTTCGGAGTTCGGACAGCTCATTGTTTAGTATGCTTAGCTGCACAAATTCGGTCCGCATGTCGGAGGGCAAATGACATGTGACATGCGTAGCCGGGGGGGGGGGGGGTATTCACCTTCCCCCCTCCCCTCCTGGTTGCGCCAATGACAGCCGGATAGCTTTCCTTCGTATGGAGGCCTTCGCGTCCGATAATCCGTTCTCGCGCCCGACTTGCACGCGGTAAGTCGTATACTGCGGAGCTTTCGGTCTAACTTCTATCGCAAATGCTGGTGCATATTGTAAAACTACAGTTCTGCCTGCATCCAACAGCACCATACCCCGCCTTCAGTTTGGCTTCAGCTCAGCAGACCATTGGTTGGTCTCGAGAAAATGACGGTGGCTGCACGTGAGAACGATGCCGTGATAAACGAATCGAGAGCGGGAGAAATCCTCTGGGCGCTGCTGACGTCATTTTGCGAGTGCATTTTCACCCAGTTCTCCGTAATAACGTTTCCATTATTTCTCGGCCCGAAATCCACGGTTTTAGACACACACACGCGCGCCAAGGCTCGACACCATTCGCGCGCGTTGCGCCGCGTTAACGTGTCCTCACGTTACGTGCAGTCCGCGCTGATATACGTAACACAGTTGCGTTCCGCTTTTCTGTTTTCTGTGTCCTTTATTACATTTTTTTTTTCAGCTACTGTCGTTTCGCTCGTGTTGTTTCCTTACCCAGGCTGACGGCTTTTCGAAAACGTTTATATACGGTTTCCTCGTCAGACTCGTGTCGCAACTGCTGGTCGTGTTATTCGCTTATCTTCGCTCGCTGCCTTTCTTTCTTCATTTTTTTTTTTTTTTCTGTTTCTAGAGCCCTACTACGTGCTGCGACGACGCTGCGCATTCCTCGTCTATACGAAGTCGTTGTCTCTGGCCGCCACATAGCAGTTGAGGTTATTCGCCTCTCTTTGTGGCGTGGTATGTTATCTTTCTTTTTTTCTTTTCTTGTCTCCCTCTCTTTGCGTTTCTTTTCTCCGCCCACTTCATCCAATTCCCCGCCCGCCGCGCGCGAGGCCGGCGTCAGCGGTCGCGTACTTTGACCTGCGGGCCGTTCCACATTTTGGCGTGCTCTAGTTGCGTTCTGTCTTTTCGCGTTACCAGAAAGCACGCCTCAGTGTCTCAGTGAATTGAGCAATAAAAAAAAGAAAGCAAGAGCATTTCTTTTCGTAAAGGAAAGAAGGCTGGTGGAGGGAGTGTTGCGTGAAGACGCTATTGCTGTGCAGCAGGCACCGAGTTCGAGATTTCGGGTGGTATACGTGAAGCCCCAATATAACGAATTCGGCTATTACGAATCATCGCAATACATTACATTAGCTACAGTGTTTCTTTGTCGCCACGACGGTGTATGATGGAACTTAAGCGCGCTCGCATGCTTTCTAAATTTTGTAGAAATCGGTATTCGGTGTAGATCGCGCGTTAGCTCATCGTGTTTTTACGCATGCCGCCGTGCGTGCCAGAGGACATGACGTCCGGTTCAGGCGCGATCAAACTTAGAAATTAAGCGGCCCGGCATATGGGTATGACCCTCCACTTCCCCCCTCACCCACGCACCCTCTCTCTCTGTCTCGCTGTCTCTTTCACGCACAAAAACAAACAAAGGAACCAACGAAATTTCAGCAAATCCTTATGCAGGGATTAGCGAAGGAGGCCGACCAAAGGCAAAACAATTGACGCTTACGAACAATGCGCTTCGAGAACTTGTTTATGTGGTCGTCCGCGCAATTGTTGCGACGTGGATGGCGTGATCTGAAGGGCTAAGGGCTCTTCACTTCTCAAGTGTCATGACCGTAGCATTATGCATGCGAACTCGTTTCTCGCTGCTGTCTCATATAGGGCGATCATCGCATTCTTCAATTCACTGCACGTATCACTCGGCTTGTTGCATTGTCCTTCGACTGTACATCTGTAAGTACGTCGGCGTTATAATATGCAAAAGGCCGGTTCATTGCTCCTGCATGGTGTCGTGCATATATGCTGTACTTGTACGCGTGCTAAAGCGCGTGTACGTGCGTACAGGTCCTTCACATGCAGAAATTCTCGGAGCATTGTGCCAACCGGTGTATGGCGCGGCAGTCTGCCTTGAGGTGTCTGGTTCGCGAGCCGCTCGCATTGTGACCAGTTCGCAGGTCTCGGGTTACGTACCGTAGACCATTCCGATGCGAAAAGGCAATATTTCGCGCAGCGGATGTAAAGGGCTGTACGGCCGCACGAGGAAGCCACGGCCGTGCGCTGGCTTTTGTATAATCCAAGGCGCATCTTGTTAGCGAAGGAGCGAGCTAGACGTCGTCTTCTTCGTATACATGTATTATGCAGCCGTTAACACTGGATGTATAGGCAGTCAGCAGAGGCGCCGGCGGCGTCTACTCGTTTTCCGGATGCGGATATGAGAGAACAATAGGGTTGAAGGACATGACAGTCTGCACCGGCATTCGCGAAGAGCTCTTACACGCTATGGGATGGCTCGCGAAAGCAAGGGTAATTCACGCGTCTATTCGTTCCTGAGTGCTGTTTACCATTGGCCGATCGTCTTCTGTGATGGTCCGGGAATGTAATGGTCCATTGCCAGGAATTAATGGCATTAGCTTTTGGGAACAACTATAGCTTGAGAACGTTTCTGTGTATTGTTCGCAAGGAAACTATTGCAATAGAACTATTCGTAAGAGCGGATGCCAGCCCGTATAGAGAATGGGACCAGACGGCATGCTTTACTATCGCGATGAAAAGAAGCGCGAACAACGGAAGGCGTGGCTTTCGGCCCAGTCGAACCCCGACATGCCTTGACTGTCGCTAGGCGAATCTGTGCTTCCAGCCGGCGTCAACGTAACACTGGAATCCTGCTCCTGCTGGCGCTATATGGTACCGCATGTGCTTATCATCTTCCAGTCATGTCTGGCACTTGGAACACACACGCTGTGCGTGTGTGTTCCAATAAATTAAATCGCGGTTTTGGGACGTTAAACCCCAACTATTATAAATTGACTGAGTCTATAAGTTGTCGCAGGAGAGAGAAATATAAATAACGTAAAAAAGAAAAGAAGGCAGGCTGGTTAACCGAGGAGACGTTCGGTTTGCTACCCTACGCAGCGAAAAGTGAAGAATAAGATCAAATGGCGAGATATAAAAGTTTATACCGCAACATATGCGTGTACAAGGAAAATTTGACGTCGTTGAAGGCAGTCAGACACGCGTGCTGACCTTTAAAAAAAACGCAACACTATCTACAGTCTTGTGCATAGATGGAGAACAGCGAGAAGTGTGTTCCAGAGACAGCCTTGCACACAGCCTCGTCACGTAATTACTCTAATTGTACTGGACAGCATTTGCCTCGGTGCGTCAAAAAAAGAGGTCGCGCAGTTAGTGGGTCGATGGTCTCAACGTAACTGTACAAATTGCACGAAGCACTGCCTGCTATTTCGCTGAGCGCAGAATGAGTTTTCGTAAACTCTGCGATGATGAAAAGCACTCATAACAAGCAAATGTTGGAAGCGGCCTAGTTTAATTAGGAACGCAGCCAGAGAAAAAAAAAGAGTTTGTAAAGAGGCGAGTACAGCTGAGGGTGGTGTCACTGAACCATGTGGACTAAAAGCTGCATTGTGTGTAGCAAGCCAGAAAATGCTCCCGGGTTCACACAGCAACCAGTGATTCCACTCCTGCGCCAACTGCGCCAAAGTGCGCCAAATTGTATTTACTGCGCCATCCTGATAATATCGACGAAAATTGCGCCAAACTGCGCCAAAGCCTCGGGGTTTGGGGGCGTCTATCACCGCAATCGCACGGCCGGCGCGTCAGAACATGTGCAGCTTGATCTTGGGGCTGCCAAAGTCGCAACCATGGACCAAGAATTATTCCGCTGAATAAATAGCGCTCGAGCGTGCGTCCCGAATAAGCCATGATGCCATGCACGGTGCTGACGCAGCTTCTGTTCTGCAAGTCGGCTCGACAGCAAAACGCGCTCTCCGCAGAGGCTCGTGACGTCTAGGCCTATCGGTAGCGAGAAAGTGCGACGGCGATTCATCGGCGGACGTCGTCTGTTCTAGAAACGCTGCTGATAGCTCGTTTCAAGCGTCGCACAGCACGTAAGGAAAGCGATGTTCAGTAATAACTACATATGTGCTGCTAAAATGTCTGTCATTTCTGTTTCCGGATATCGCGGAATGAAATCTGGGATCGCTAGCAGTATATATATGGAACAATATCGAATTTTCCTTGCTTCGCGTTTAGCACGCGAACGGTGGAAACGCGTTCACACTTTCCTCAGATATACTTTATCCATGAATCTTCATTCGGAAGAGCTTTTTCGTAATTGCTTATACCAGCACGTCCGAGTTTAATCACTCTGCGGTAACTACCCCCTAAAAGGCCCTGCCCTTTCGAGCTCACGTGCTTGGGTTCCAATTCGAATTTCTTGCTTGCTTTTTAAAAATGTCATCTCATTAATAAAAGCATATATTCTGGTCGGAGCAGCCGCAAATACGCAGCTGTCAGTAGCGGGCCCGTCGCTGACGGCCCACAGTGAAGCGGCTACCCCATGTTACACGTCCGCCCCTCGCTTTCGGGGGTCAATAGCTGACGGGTTAAAAAACTCATTTTCGCTTAAGAGCGAAGCAATGAATGCGATACCAACAAACTGTATTGTTAAACGAAGTAAGGCTAGCAGCTAACTCTTTTGGATTCGATCTCGCGTAACTCAACAAAACGCTGGTATAAGCGAATATGGCCGCTCCAGGAACCGAAGCGTTTTCTTGCTCTGAGTTCTCTAAACGCGAAGTAAGCGTTGAGAGCACAGCAAGTTTACGAGCCGTCTCCTGATGCCTCGTGATGGCGCGCGCGCAAGCGCCCTTCGAACGATGCGGTCCCCTCCCCCCCCCCCCCCCCCCCGCTCCCCTGGCGTCCTTTCATGCTCTTTACGAAAGACGGGCGGGGCGTTTCCTCTCTGTTTGATGAGCAATCGACGGCAGGCCCGCACGCGGGAAGATGTTATCTCATGCGCTGTCCGTGCGACGGAGACAGACTGCTGGCTAGCTTAATGTCCCCTTCAGCCGCGTTCGTCGCCAGCGATCGCGAGCTTTTACCCGCGACTAGAATGCGCGTGGTGATGTTATTAATTTGGACTTTATACAGAAAATTACGGCAATGGCGACGGCAAAAATCCGCGGAGAGCGTCCATATAATTGTTATCACAATAAACATTTTAAAAAAGGTGAGGAGCCATATGATAAGCGAAGCTGTTTCGCGCATGGCAAGGAGGTGACATGGTGGAGGACAGTTTGGTATGTAAGGCCAGGTTGTTAACGTTCAATACGCAATATTAATGCGAAAGCATCAGATGCTTTATCAAACACGAAAATTGACCGTCGGCGGCGTCAATCGATTGATGCAAAAAATAATCATGTGATGGCGTCATCATCACGTCATAGATCGTCAAAACTTGTGACGTCATCATGGCGTCATATATCGTGATGTCACGTGATGACGCCATCACGACATCGTCGCTTTACACTGCTTCCGTAATCGGTGCGCCGATCATGGAGCTAGCGCAAAACCAGGTGAGGTGCAGATAGCTTGCAGAGAAGGAGGGGGAGGATCAACCCGTCGATCGAGAAGAAAAAGAACCTGGCTTTCGCCTTGGAGTTTTCTTAGGGGAATGCATTAGGGACAGTGTGGCTCTTTGGCATTGAGGCACTGCTGTACATCGCGGCGTTTGTCTACAATGTCTGCTGATAACCACATAGATGTATTTAGAGTGTTATTTCATAAATTGCAATTTTATTGATCTGGTATTCTATTTATTTGCTAGTGTCGAAAATAATCGTCGATGAGGTTAATTCAGAACACTCAACTGCATGAGCCCTTATTTTTTCATTAGCGAGCGAAGTATGGAGTTCTCCTGAGATGATTTTTTCCATGAGATTTGCAATGATTCCAAATATTTCTAGCCTTCATAAGAGCCCCATAGTAATATTCCGGTGCTTGAATGTTATTCCAATATGCTTCCGTAGTGCACTCCAGGATGTAAAATTCGCTGCTCCAGAGTGCTGCCAGATGCAAAATTATCTGCTCCAAAGTGCACCAAGATGAAAATTTTGCTGCTCCAAAGTGCTCCAAAACAGAAATTTTGCTGCTCCAAAAATTGCTCCAAATCAGAAGTCCTCGGTAGCATCACTGAGCAACGCATTCTTCAATTCCCTGCATGCTGACCAGAAGGTCGCGGGTTCGATCCCGGCAGCGGCGGTCGCATTTCGATGGAGGCGAAATGCTAGCGACCCGTGTACAGTGCGATGTCAGTACACGTTAAGGAAAACCACATGGTAGAAATCTCCGGAGCCCTCCACCACAGCGTTCCTCATAATCATATCCTAGTTTTGGCTAGTAAAACGCCAGGTATTATTATTATTATTATTATTATTATTATTATTATTATTATTATTATTATTATTATTATTATTATTATTATTATTATTATTATTATTATTATTATTATTATTATTATTGAAGTCCATCGAGGACAGTGGATAAGACACGTTGGGGTAAACGACGGTATAATTCATATTCGACTCACAGTTGCCATGAGTTCAAAGTGAAACCATTTCGCACTCGTAAACGCTTAAACAGCTTCCTATTTTTTTATCTCCCTCTCTTTTCCCGCGTAATATTGACATCTGGAATTCCTTACCCGGCGATATCCGTTTAGTGAAGTTTTCGAAGCACTTGATGACGATGTAGCCTCGCAACCTTTTTGCATTCTCTACTTTTGTAGATGCTTCTAGTTATGTTCGTTGCAACATGGCTGCACTTTTTTTATGCCGCTTTAACGTAACCGTGTACTACAATAGACTTTTCGGAAGTACACTATGCTGAAACAAAAGATAAAAGAACAAGTGTAGCTCGCCATTTACCATAAATGATACCTTGGTTCCGTTTAAGTGAACTCACGTCCGTTGCTACTCGGGGTCTACTTCCGTAGTTTTGCTGAAAACCGGTCGGTTTTAAAACAGTCAGGAAAAAAATGAAACGAGAAAGGTGGTGGCATGCAAAGACTGGTTCTTGCGTGAACGATGTTCGAGATTGCGTCGGAGGCATATACCTTTTTCTTTAGCCCTCAACCGAAAGAGTCGCAGAGCACGAAGTTTGTCGATGCACGTTGCCGCTACTCATCCGCACTTCCGGGCCAGGGCGTGAGCCGTGCATCATGATACATCTGGTACCCCAGATCTCAAGCTTTATGCATTCACCTGTCCAACTCCTCAAGGAACGCTTCTTTTTTTTTTGTCGTTATTTTTAAAGACGATAGTCTTTCTTGGGGAACTTAAACGCAGAAATTTTGGTCTGTCTGTCTTTCTGTCTGTCTTTCTGTTTGTCGGCACGTCCCTCGATTCAGCCACTCGGCCAAAGTTGAACCACTTGCCCAAGGGCCAGCCGTCTTGAACTGGGCTGTTCATACTTGTGAACGTTGTCGATCAAAAAGTAAATATCATGCATATCTGAGGTGCAACATCACTAGGTAAATATTAGGTGGCGTGTTCCTTTAATAGAAAATGCATACACACGTAATTTTAAGGACCCTAGTTTCTTAAGCTGCGCTGAAAATGCATAAGAATGGAAGCTTGAGCGAGTTGGTATGCGTTCATCTTTGTTGAAACAGCGCTCACTAGACGACGACGAAGTAAAAGAAGGCACAGAACAGGCGCTGCCTGTCGTGTGCCTTCTTTTACTTCGTCGTCGTCTAGTGAGCGCTGTTTCAACAAAGCTGAAAATGCGACTGCGCTGAAATTTGCCTTCCTCCGTGCCCTTCGCACGAGCTCATTGTTGTGTTTCGGTTTCGGTTCTGTATTGCACTGTACGAATGCCATGGGTTGGTGTTGAAAAACTTTAGTTTTGAGAAGGCCAAGAAGGTGAAAAAAAATATTTAAAAAATGAAAAAGCAGCGTTGTGGGCGGCCTTCAGGCTGCCGATTGTGGGCGCCGCTCTGGCGTTCCTGTTTTACCCAGGCGACGTGTAAATAAAAGAGTGTGTGGAGAGTACTCGTTGAGTGCGGACGTTTCTCTGCTTCAGCGCTTCGCGCCAAACCGCGTTTTCGGGCTGGCTGGCGTCCCCGCCGGTCGCGTTGGTCACCGCCGGTCTTCGCCTGCTGCTGCGCCGGGACTACCAGCACGCAACACAGAACTCATGTTTCCCGACGTATTGCCAGATGGCGTCCATATCTCACACAGCGCCTCTTCTATCGTCTTTACACGACATTTGCAGCGAAGCACGCAGATACGCGGCCAATTTTTTTTATTCCGTTTCGTTTGCATATCTTGCATCGGTTTGCGTCAGCACCATCTTTCTTTCTTTCTTTCTTTCTTTCTTTCTTTCTTTCTTTCTTTCTTTCTTTCTTTCTTTCTTTCTTTCTTCCTTTCTTTCTTTCTTTCTTTCTTTCTTTCTTTCTTTCTTTCTTTCTTTCTTTCTTTCTTTCTTTCTTTCTTTCTTTCTTTCTTTCTTATATACTCTGCATCGTTTAACTCTAGCCAATTCCTTCGTGAAGGATTAAAATGTCATCGCAAGTCGAACCGCTGTGGCTTGTAAGGCTTACCTCAGGCGATATAGTGAGGTATATACTGTTAAGGTTGTTGACTCTTATCAGTAGATATCGTACTTTCCTTTTCTGATTGTTTCTTTTCTCTGCCGATTTGTTCCTTACTCTAGCAGTTCATGAATAATGAAGAAGAATAAGAAGAAGAACAAGAAGAGTTGCCTGTTTTTCTAACACCGCTTCCTTGGGGGCGTTAGAATAAGTTTCATGACTCTTTAAAAAAAAAAGAAGAAAAAAAAAACGAGTAGAGAAGCCGAGCCTACAGTGGTCAGGAAGGATGTGTCGGAAAGAAAAAAAAAAGGAATCTGGGCGTACGCGTCGTTGGCGGTTTCTGTTTCGAGATACAAGCACTTTAAAGGGGAAAAAAAAAACGGTGGGAGATGTACTATTCCAGAGTGCATGGACTTGTCGGGCTTGTCCATTAGTAGTTTAGGCAAAAATAAAAAAAAATAATAAAAAGGGCGATGGAAGGAGCGAGTAAGAAGGGAAAAAAAACGATGTGAGAAAAAAGAACGGGACTTCGCGGTGGTTCGCTGTGTCTGGATTCGCCCGTTAGCATTAGGGGAAGCCACGGAATACAGGACGTCTGCACGTATGTGCACCGCGTCGTCTGCAACGATGCGGTTAAGACTGCCCACGCATTGCCAGACTCACATTTCGTTGAGTAGGACTGTTTTCAACCCCTTCCTTCTTTTTCTTCTTCTTCTTCGTCTGGATCATTTTCCTGTCTCCATTTTCTTTTTCTTCTCTCTTCTTGCGTGGTACGTCAAGTGAATCAGGTCGCAAGATCGACGCTGGGAAAATAGACAAAAAAAAAAAAAAACGAAAGCGCGCTACCCCCCCCCCCCTTTTTTTTTTACGTCGCCATTTGCGTTCCGCGCCACGCAGAAAGTTCTTTTTCTTTTGTTCCAATTTTTCTTCTTCAGCGCTCGTCTCGGGCCTTCTATCTCCCGTCTCTACGTTCTCTATCTTAAGATGACTGTCCGGCCCTGCTCGCAACTTCGTTCGGTTTTACGTCAAGCGAGCTTAATTGTTGCACTCCTTGCGGCAACTTATACCCTCGTGCCCAGGTCTACTCGTTTCCCATTTCGATTTTTTTTCTTTCTTTTCTTTTTTTTTCTTGCTTCACTTTCCGTTTTTAGGCCTGTAGATACCCTGGAACAGTTAGCGATCTACGGTGAGATTCGTGAGCAATAAAAAACGGTGTTTAGCGTTGACTGGGTGCTGGAAAGCGATGATTGCAATCACATTCTTTCACGGAATGCGTGTATGCAGAAAAAAAAGTAAAGTATGTATCATCAGCGACAAATCAACACACACATGCACAGATAGGATTGTAATCATATGTATATATAGCACTGCGAACAGTGTAAAATGACAGCGAGCGCTTCAACTAGTCCATATTAATGCTCTTAAAAGCATCCACCTGAATTTAGCTGATACCCTTTGTCCCTATTGCTCGCGCCCTTGTTTAATACCGGTGTCAGGGGCGTAGCCAAGGGGGGATTGGGGGGGGGGGTTAACCCCCCCCCCGAAATTTTTCAATTTTGCTTGAGTAGATATACACGCACACGTACAAACACACGCACGAACATACATAAAGCATGGTTGAATCCCCCCCCCCCCCCGAAAAAAATTTCTGGCTATGCCCCTGACCGGTGTCACACTGTTACTTTTGATTGCGATCAGGCCTGACCCCAATCGAATTTCATGACCGTGAGTGGCTCCCTTACGCAAGCTGCAAAAGGGGGCCAATCACTGTTGAGAAACATGATCATGATCGAGCTTGATCGGGGAGCCGTGTGACACCGGTATAAAGTGGAGTGGCTCTGTAGAGTTGCCGAAGCGGCTCTACGTAACCACTCCACTGTTTAAGGCTGACGAGGTAGCTTCCTTCAGTAAGAAGCAATGTACCCTATATACGTGTCGTCAGACGTTGGGCAACTTCGAGTAATAAGGGGCGTCAGCGCTCCGCTGCTGTGAATATCAGACTAGTCTTATCGACCACTTACGGTTATTCTTATAGATGAGAGAGAGAGAGAGAGAGAGGTAACGATGATTTTAATAAAACCGTAGATATCAGTTTGTTCAGTCACCTGTCCTGCTGCTTTAGGTGCGAAGGGATGCAGTTATCGCACAGGTAGCACGTGCACCCACAGATCAGCACGTACAAGATAATCCTATATATTCACGCTATTCAAATGAGAAGGTTCAGCACTTCACTGATAGAACCTGCCGCGGTGGTCCAGTAGTTATGGTGCTAGACCGCTGACCCGAAGATCGCGGGATCGAATCCCGGACCCGGCGGCCGCATATCTATGAAAGCGAAATGCTAGAGGCAAGTGTACTTAGATTTAGGTGCACGTTAAAGAACACCATATGGCCAAAATTTCCGGAGCCTTCCACTACGGAGCCCGTCATAATTATATCGTGGTTTCGGGACGTAAAACCGCAATAATTATTGTTGTTATTACAGTTCTTTGATAGCGCGCGGTGTAGTGGGCCGGAATGCACGCAGGGGTACGCATTCTAAGTGCGTTTCGCACTTTGCCCGCTGTGTGACCTCACATGCGGAACACGTAAAGAATTACAGGAGCTGTGTTGTTGTTCGACGCCTCCATGATACGCGGGAGGCTTTACTACTGCGAGTCCCTCTATACGGCTTTTTCTGCTATCATTGTAAAGCTGTTATCGGCTGCTTATCTGTCGTAAAAGTCGCGTGCATTTGTCTCCGTACAGAGACCTGTTTCTTCTCAAGAGGCGGCTTCTCTATGCGTGCACCTATAGCTCATCTTATCTCCACGCGCTCGGTTATTCCCCGGGCAGGAATCGCGGAAGTAACCTTGTTTTGTTTGTTTTTTTGTCCGCCGTGCGCGTTGCTATTCTCAGGTGGGGTTTGCTGACGTCCAATGTTCCCGGTTTCCTGCGTGCCACTCTAGTTCATGCACATTTGCGATGAATGCGGAATGTCTTGACAGCTAATTTTCTTTTCTTTTCCTGTTGTTGGGCCTTTATAAGACGGAATCTGTTAGCCGGCATTTCTGTGGTTAAAAGCTTGTGGGTCAGGGGTGAAGGAAAAATTGGTGCGTTGTTCGGCCATTTAAGCTATGATACATGTATCATAATCGAATAATTTAGTTGTTTGTTTAACTCAAGCAAGGAAATGGTTCCAGGGGCTCGTTTCTGTTTTAGACACAACCCAATCAAACCAAGACACAATGAGGCAGCACCATGACCTGATGAGTACGCACGGCCCATTGGGGGACTCGTTCCAGATTAACTTGAAGGCGAAAGCCTTAGATGCCTCATCAAACGCCAAAACTGACCGTCGGCATCGGCGCCGTCGGTGTAAACACGAGTGATGAAAAAAAAAGATCATTATCACGTGATCACTTCACCATATGACGACATCATGACGTCAAAGATCGCCAAAAATTGGGACGTCATCGTGGCGTCATCGCATCTCATGGCGTCATCATAATGGCGTCATCTCATGGCGTCATCATAATGGCGTCATCGCATGAGATCATCGCTTGGTCAAAGGTGGGCCGATCACGGAGGCCGTGCAAAACGACGTTAGGCGCAGAAAGCTTTGGGAAGGGGAAGGGGGGATCAATACGGAGGCTGAGTCATCTTAGGTGACTGCATAAGGGACCCTGTGAGTTTTCTGATCGTCCGTGGACAGGGGTAGGGCAGTGGGTGGGGCAGCGCCCGCACCTTTACCCTCACTTATGAACCACGCCTAAAGCTATAGTTTCTCCGAGGGTGTCCTTGCCTTCCAGAATAACTCCTGTCATCGTAGCCGTAATTATTAAACATTTTATCGGCCTAAGAGCTGCCCACGTGCACATGCTGAATAAGCGGAAAATTGTACATCTCTATATATGACGTCTAAAACTTGTACTGCACGATCGAATCACGCGTCACAGACTCAAGTTCCTTTGGCTCGAAATCTTTTCATGGCGCAGGCCCGTACAATCACGGCTCGTTCTCGTTAACAGTTTCTTGAACCGGACATTGAGCTACACGCTCAACAGAGACAACGAATGCAGCTGTCCATTTCCCGCGGATATACGAACGTCCTTTCCGTCTCCATGCAATTCTGCACGCCGCAGCGCTAATCTCAAGCTCCCTATAAGCAGGCCATTTGCCCCGCGCATGCGGGTACGTGCGCTCGTTGCGAACAATCGAATGGCGGCGGTATATTATCGGACAGCTATTATCTGTACGGGCATTATCTTCTTTCTCGTCCGGGACAATATGAGTGTCATTTACGGTCGTAAAGGCGCGGAAGTGACAACCAGCGCAATCGTGATGTGCAAAACGAGGCACTGCGCATTGTCGTTCCCGTATTTACGCGTGCTGCGTGATTACTCGACTGTCCCGTGCGTGTGTGTCACAACAGGCGCAGTGTTCTTAAAACAAACTAGAGTAGATGCTTGGGCGTGTTGGCTTTGGTTCATGACGGCGTTTAGCATAGCGCGCTAATGTACCTTGTCCTTCTTTCTTAGGCGTTCGCAAGGTTCTCCATTAGGGGGGGGGGGGCAAAGTTTTACCGCACCGCCCCGCTGCCCCCCCCCCCCACCGCAACTCTTGGTTGAGTCCGAAAGCAAACAAGCTTCGCAATGGATACAAACATGGAAATGAAGTGATGACGTGCTGCTCACAGCGGCCGGCCATTGGTTCCTGACTTTCCAGGGGTTAAGGTGGCAAGTAAACTGTTCCTGGAATGCAACATCAGGGATCCTCGACAATCATTACCGCCAATAACCTGCATGGCCATAACAATGCGCATTAAACAATGACGGGACCAGGCCCGACTTAGGAGAGGTATGAAGCAGACATGGCGCCCCCTTTGATGATTGGATGGGGGGGGGGGGGGTGGTAACCCTCCCCCAGGCGCATGCCTATGCTTTCTTTCGTACATTCGCGCGCTGTTCCCTACGCCGTCATGTTCTTAACAACTATACACGGCAGGTATCTCTCTTTAGCGTTCCTCGGAGTTATCCACGTTAACTGCTGCTCGCTGGCCTCGCAGGGGGCTTATGGGTGAT
Organism: Rhipicephalus sanguineus; assembly: GCF_013339695.2. Classification (NCBI taxonomy): domain Eukaryota; kingdom Metazoa; phylum Arthropoda; class Arachnida; order Ixodida; family Ixodidae; genus Rhipicephalus; species Rhipicephalus sanguineus. The sequence continues at coordinate 49,287,213 of NC_051179.1, read as the reverse complement.
TCCACGTAAGATCGAGCAAACGATGGCTGGTCGACCTCTCAAATTTATTTCAAAATTTTATATATTATTGCCTGATGAATGGAAAGAAGAGATCCGCAATTTGTTTGCCGCCAAAAATCTTTTCGAACCACAGGAAATCAATAATGACGAAGAGGTGGAGTGGAGCGCTCATCCGCTCTGCTGTTTTGGCCAACTTTCGTTATGAATTGCACAAAATATATTAAAGTTAGGTAGCTGAAATTTATTTACCTAAATATATGCATGTTTTTGCTTCTGCTCAGGTATTTTTAGTTTTTATGTGTAGTGTAGATGTTTTTATAAAAAACCTCAAAAATGGCCCAATCGGCAAAATTTTCTTTACTTTGAAGGTCTTTATCTCAAAAAAGCCTTGTAGCAGAGCGACAAAAATTCTGCATTACGTTCTTCGCATGCTTATCTACCAAACTGCCAAATCTTGTATTTATATAACTTTTCAGTAAAGAGATATGATCGGGCTAAGTTCAAGAAAACACCGAACAATGGAAACTTCTGACGACAATTAAAAAAAAAAACCCATTTTTTAAATTTCTTAAACTTTGTCCACTTATTCTCCTCCACATCAGCTTTCACAATCATTAAAAACATGTTGCATAATGTCGTTGCACTAATAGTTACGGCCCCTCCAATGAGACCCTTAGGCAAGGATGGGCAATTCCGACTTCTTGCCCAGCAAGTGTATAAAATGCAGGCAGGATTGAATTTCTTTTTATTAAAAGGCCAGCAGGTACCTAAAAAGGTGTCGCCGGCACTGAAGACGTTAATTTTGAAATATTTGGTCACTGCAGCGGCCACGAGCGCGGAGCTACCGAGTAGGCGCGCGCGCACCCGAGATGCTCGTTGTAAGAGACGGCGCAGTGAGAGCTCGTTCTCGCGTCCTCAGACCGATTGAGTTCGAAACAGCAACACCTCTCGGGTGACTTGAACGCACGTGCACCGGTAGTCGCAGTGATCTGGTTAATTGCGTCGATTTCTTTTTCAGGGGGCATAAGAATGTCATCGTTAAACTGTGCGTTCCGTGAAGATCTTTCATTGCAGTGGTAGCAAAAGCACGCGTAGCACAAGTAGTCCGTCTAACTGACAGTCACTGATCTTTCGGGCGTTAAACGTTCCTTCAAAGCATTTATGTCTAGGTCGGTAACTCTGCGAAATTTTGGTTTCTTTGCAATAATTAAAGGAGTACTGACACGATTTTGAGACATCGCAAAATGGACATTTTTTGCTTCGTTGGTATGCATGTGTCCACGCTGTCCACACACTGGAGTCGGAGAACACGTATAAAATATTTAATTTGACTTTGAAGTTTTCGTCGCTGAGCATTTGCAAGCCAGCCACACTGCAAGGACATTATCCCGACAAGTCAAGACAGTTCCTCCGAGTTCGCGAGTTCTGCGTCCTGCATGCAGCCTAAATCGTAGAAATCACTGTCAGGGTCACTGGACGACAATTCACTCATCGTTGTCTATTGCACCACGAGCAGATGACGGATTTCCCGCTAGTACGTCGCGAATTTCTGTATCTCCGTGACGACACACTGCTATGAAACGACACTGAGAAGCCACCCCCTCGATATCGAAACCGAAAGTGTCTTTTTAAGGTGGCGCTAATTAAAATATATAGGATGCATTCCCAGGCACCACAATAGTCGTTTTAGGTTTCTCGACACCAGTATTTTTATTTAGAGCAACAATCCGAAATTTTTAAAATTCGTGTCAGTACTCCTTTAAGCTTCTTGTGCTTCGAAAGGTAGTCTCCACAATAGACTCATTCAGAGCTATACTTTCTCGTCATGAGACGCACAGGAGGAGTAGAGTAAGAGCAAAGCACAAGAACTATCCGCGCCGAATGAAGTGTGAACAGCGCACCGAACGCGAGGCCAGTTCACGCCGTCTGCTGCCGACATCTAATATAGACAAGCGCATCCGGTTACCGATAGTTTTGCTTTTCTTTCCTTTGACAATCCATATTTTGCTTTGCCACTGGAGCGCCACGTTCATGCTTTCCACTGATCGCAACTGGCGCAGCGCAGTTTCTGTGGCAGCAGCGTGCGTGAAGCGAGCGCTCATAGCTCCCTTATAGAGTTTTCATCTTGCTTCCATCTCCGCCGTGTTATCAGCGCCTAGCTGAGATGCGAACAGAGGGCGGATAGAATAGCGAAGCTCCAGTGCACGTGCGTTCAAGTCACCCGAGAGGTGTTGCTGTTTCGAACTCAATCGGTCTGAGGACGCGAGAACGAGCTCTCACTGCGCCGTCTCTTACAACGAACATCTCGGGTGCACGCGCGCCTACTCGGTAGCTCCGCGCTCGTGGCCGCTGCAGTGACCAAATATTTCAAAATTAACGTCTTCAGTGCCGGCGACACCTTTTTAGGTACCTGCTGGCCTTTTAATAAAAAGAAATTCAATCCTGCCTGCATTTTATACACTTGCTGGGCAAGAAGTCGGAATTGCCCATCCTTGCCTAAGGGTCTCATTGGAGGGGCCGTAACTATTAGTGCAACGACATTATGCAACATGTTTTTAATGATTGTGAAAGCTGATGTGGAGGAGAATAAGTGGACAAAGTTTAAGAAATTTAAAAAATGGGGTTTTTTTTTTAATTGTCGTCAGAAGTTTCCATTGTTCGGTGTTTTCTTGAACTTAGCCCGATCATATCTCTTTACTGAAAAGTTATATAAATACAAGATTTGGCAGTTTGGTAGATAAGCATGCGAAGAACGTAATGCAGAATTTTTGTCGCTCTGCTACAAGGCTTTTTTGAGATAAAGACCTTCAAAGTAAAGAAAATTTTGCCGATTGGGCCATTTTTGAGGTTTTTTATAAAAACATCTACACTACACATAAAAACTAAAAATACCTGAGCAGAAGCAAAAACATGCATATATTTAGGTAAATAAATTTCAGCTACCTAACTTTAATATATTTTGTGCAATTCATAACGAAAGTTGGCCAAAACAGCAGAGCGGATGAGCGCTCCACTCCACCTCTTCGTCATTATTGATTTCCTGTGGTTCGAAAAAATTTTTGGCGGCAAAACAAATTGCGGATCTCTTCTTTCCACTCATCAGGCAATAATATATAAAATTTTGAAATAAATTTGAGAGGTCGACCAGCCATCGTTTGTTCGATCTTACGTGGAATCACCCTTATATTACTATATTATTCGTTTACTATAGAACGCACTTAAATCTTACAGAGAAGTTTCCTGCCTGCAAAGGCGGGTGGGAAAGCACTTTGGTGAGGTGGAGAGTAAATGGGGAGGTGGGGGGGGGGGGGGGAGTGCACAGGAAGTGCTTCGATACCGAGTCGTGTTGCCGGCTCAAACGGTTTCATTTCGCACTCTCGACTCGACTTGACGACGTTTTGTTTTCCGCCGCTTGTTCTTCCGTCTCGACTTCGCTCGGCTGTAGGTCTGGCGCAGCCAGTCGCTTCGTGCTTTTCGTTTTGTTTTCTTGTTTAACTTTCCCAAGAGCCCATTCGTTGCGGCCTGAATTCGAGACACCGTGATTCGCATCGGCATCAGCTTTCCGCGTCTCGGAGTGAAAGTTCTTTGTTTTTATTCCTCTCTCCGGGCGTTTTATTCCGCCGAAACGTGCCTTTTTTTGCAGGTCGAGCACGCAATATACGTATACATATGTCGGCGTAGCTCTCTGTAGTATGCTGGCAGGTTATATCCGCTCGCGTACCGTTTCCACTTCGCGAACGACTCGAGACGCAGATATGTATATCTCATGGTTTCTGTTAGTGCACAAATATATACGTAGCCGAGCGCGCGAAAATAGAAATCATTTGGTTCCCGTGGGGGAGCCGAAACGTCAAAATACATTCGTCTTTAAATCATTTGGTTGGTGTCCGGATCCCTTCAACTATATAGTATAAATCATTTGATAGTATACAATGACGTCCTTGTCTGTGCCCCCTCCTTGCCTGTCTTACTTTTTTCCATTTCGACGCTATTACAGACAACTCTAGCCTGAAAGCGTGCGTAAGCGACTTTGCCGACCTGTTGCGTCTGTCTCAAATTTACTGTGGTCTGTGACAAGGTGTCAAGCAACGTAGAGTGGCTCTCTCAGTAAGTGGTTCCGGGCACATTATAGAGAGATGATGTGATGGTTACAGTGTGGTCGTAGTCCTGAGAAGAATTCTATTGGTTATTGCCTTAGTCACTTATGACAGGGGTGAGCTTGTTCTACGCCGGACCAACGTATACGTACATTTATCTATCTTATACAGTGAAAATACTTGCAGTCTATAGTGTTTGGTTGTGTTCATGTAGGTCTATAAAACTCGGAGGGGGGGGGGTTATCTCATCGGTGCATAAAACATTATAGGTTATGGCCAGGATTTCTTAAGACCTTATCCTGATTCAAGCTGTGTTTTTCGCAGGTTCGAGCTCGAATAAAAGTTAAAAAAAATGCTTTAACACATACGTGCATTTCATCGCTCTTGTTGACGCGTGATGGCATCTCTGGCTAGTCACGAAAATTGGCTGCGGAAAATTGGGGAACGCACAGAATGGAAAGACATTACAGTATCAGGTGAAAGGAGGGGCATAAGAACTGATAAGTCATTAGTACAAACCACAGATCACGAAAAGATTCAGTTAAGAGCGTGGTGGCTCTAGCCGTCTCCCCTACTCAAACGGGATGCTCCTCACATCCATCCATCCTAAGATATCGTCCGGACGCTTTCCATTACTTAGGCTCGAAATTGCCTTAACTGTCGACGTAGACTATCTAAACTGTCAGACAAGGTTGGAAGACACTCTTCGGACCGCGCGCACAAGCGCCCAGCCACGTTCCCTGAGCATAGGTTCTTCGAAGGCGTACGCTCACTGTTGCTGCTTTCGCGATGTCTTCGCTCACTCAACTGACAGCAACCATGCATGTGGAGACTCAGTAGTATGTATCCTGTACACATACACGGCATTGGCCTGGCAAGGGACCATCGCGTTCTGCTTCTCAGGAACCGGTTCGAGCATCATTGCGCATAACTACAGAGCCTGCCACGCTTCTATGACTCAGCTGCTCTTCAGTCGAGCAGAGCTAAACTATTCGATAGATTGCACGACGCGCTTCGTCGCTTGCCAAAAAGGCGACGCCGGTGCGCGACAGCGAGTATCGACTGAGGCCGATCGCTTCCTTATATTGGGCGATGAAGTAACACGTTACTTTTCGCATCGCTGCCCTTATCTCATCTATAAGCTTGCTTGACATGAAAGGGAGAGAGGGAAGATAAGCGAAAGTAGATAGCTTAACCACAATTACACCTGTTTCCCTGCCCTGTACATTTTGCTTAATAATAATAGTTGAAGTTTTACGCCCCGAAACCACCACATGATTGTGAGGGACGCCGTATAGATGAGGGCTCCGGAAATTTCGACCACATGGGGTTCTTTAACGCGCACCTAAATGTGCATTTTGCTTGGAAAAAGTAGTTATGTCATGGAAAATATACAGGGCGCTGAGGCCCCAGCTGACAAAACATCTTATGTAATTGCTCTCTTCATTTGCACGTTACCGCAGTGACCGTCTATTCGTAATGTTGATTATTATCATGCAGGACCGCTGGGTGTTCTATCACGCCGGTCTATAAGTGAAAGTTGTCACGTAACAGAACTTACGTGAATACGGTCCGCATCACCGACATATAGTCGTAGCTCGTTTATGATCATTATTATTTTCACGTGCGCGATTTTCAACTTGACTTGTCTGGATCAATATCGTCCGCAACTGCATGTACTTACTATAAAGTAATACAATAATTGTTGGGGTTTTACGTCCCAAAACCACGATGTGATTATGAGAGACGTCGTCGTGGGGGACTCCGGAAATTTCGACCACCTGGGGTTCTTTTAAGGTAATAATAATAATTGTTGGGTCCCAAACCACGATTTGATTATGAGAGACGCTGTAGTGCAGGGCTCCGGAAATTTTGACAATCTGGTGTTCTAAATCCAAGTACACGGGCCTTTAGAATATCGCCTCCTTTGAAATGCGGCCGCCGCGGCCGGGATTCGATCCCGCGACCTTCGGGTCAGCAGTCGAGCACTATAACCATAAGACCACTGGGACGGGTACGATAAAGTTAGATTGTATACAAGTGTGCGACTGACAGATAATTGTATATATAGCGCAGATGGCTGCTCGCCTTGACTACTATAGCTCTTAGCTCGCGTCCTCGTTTCTTTCGAGTTTTAGCTAGATGTAAACGTATACACCCATGTCTGCACATCGCCTCGCTGGTTGCACTGATTCCTGGATTGAGGTTTCATATGTATGCAAGACTCTCACGTGAAATGACTCCGTATTCGTTTGACCCAAATGTCAGGCACGTCCCATGGAGTGACAGCTGTCCAGAGACGGAGCCCGACCTCGTCTCTCTGAGTGCTTATCGATTTGAGGTGGTCCATCTAATCTAGACGCCTCTTCGACACGTTGTGAATGCTGGCCGGCATTCCGCTACGTTCTGCATATATGTACATGTATATACGATCAGGGCATGCGCAGGAGTTTTCTGAATGAACACAAGGACTCTGTCAGACCAGGCTGAAGCGTTCTAGCGCGGCCGTAAGTCTCGTTCACACCTGCGACTAGCATCGGTCACGTGACCAAGGCAGTCGCAAAGCGGCTCTTAGCAAATGGTCGCAATAGCTGCTTTGGTCGCGAAGGGACTGCTTTGGCTCTGTCGCTCGCTGCTCTGTTTTTTAGTAGCGCGACTGCAGTCGCAAACCTCTGAACCAATCAGATGCACAGGACGTCAGCTTGTTTTACAGTGCAATGGCGATGCGAGCTGACGTGAATTCTGCGTAGCGACGGGTACAGGTCACACGTACGTGTGAACACCGGTCGCTTTTTGGTCGCGAGTCGCATATAGTCGCGCGAACGGTGCTGGTCGCAAGTGTGAATGATCTTGCAGGCAGACTATAAGCTCATGCTATCATGACACATTGGACTTTGTATTTGAAAACGTAGGCTCCGTATAGGGAGTAAACGTCGACTGCTGTTGAAGGAAGAAGCGTGCAGCTAGCGCTTTGTTTTTTTCGGGACACAGACCAGAAGCCTTCAGCAACTATCGTATAATGGGACACGACGAAAAATGCACTTAAAGCGTGTTCGTTTAATATATGATTGAGGCTATACTTGCTTGCTTCAGCGAGAATTCTTATTTCCTTTATCCCAGCTTAATTAAACGAAAAGTGGTAAGGGGAGGAGAGGGCGAAAGGGAGACAAGAGTGTTCGACCAGGAAAGGGACGCGGCTCTCAATCTATAACGTTTCCCACGATGCAGTGTACTGATTGCAGCTGGTACCTGTAATGCCTTCGCTCATATCTTCAGCGCGTTCCTTGTTACAACACGTTCCTTGTTACAGCCACGCGTTTATAATTTAGAAGCCATTATTACGTAAAAATAGCGAACACTCAGGCGATAGCGCGAATGCGCGCTTGTATGTGTAGTCAGTCGTAAAACTTTATTATATGCGTAGCACCATGCGTTCACACAACGCGATTTGGCTGCTCCTTCGTGTTCACCGAGGCGTGAACGCGTTCCCATACTGTGTTCTCACCGGTCGAGACGCCCGCCAGCTCTGCTCCCAAAACGCTATCTTCGATTGGATGATTGGCTGGATCGGGCGGAACCGGTCCCCTGTACACGTGGTACAAACATTCATATAAGCTGGCGATCGTGCACTGCACGTGGTGGGATTCAGAGATTTCTCGTCACGCGAGAGTCCCGGCGCTGCAGTGTAATAGGTTCTTCGTTCGCGCGCCCGCGCAACACCTCTGTCTCCTGACCGAGTGACCACCCGTGCGGATGACACGGTCCAGTGGACGCCGCCGTAGCCGAAGCCTTAGCACGCGGCCATCTCCCCGAGACCAATTGACCCGGTCGCTTCGCGAGGATGGTCTATTGTGCCACGGCGTTTGTCCCTGCGACGCGTGAAGCGATGGCGGGACGTTCTCGAGAATTGCGTGCAGCACGGCTGACTGCTCGCCGGCTGTTTCTCCAGTCATCCTACTGTATACACAGCCGGTCACACGTTATATGAAACGCTTGTGCATGACCGTCGCTTCCAGCTCTGCGTTATAGTATACTCTTGTGCATGACGGTCGCTTCCTCTACAGTTAAAGTTGTCAAACTATACGCGATTTTATTTTGATTCATGGACGTCGCCGTCATGTGCTATTAAACGAATGTTTTCTCGGTTTTGTATGCTGTGTCATGAAATTAAACTAGGTTGTGAAATGTCGAATGCACCGGCCCAGTTGCTTTCATGTGTGTCACTGTTCGTTTAGCTTATACGGGTGCAAAACGGCGACGTTAAACAGGCCAGGACGCCGGCACTTGAACGCGTCCGCAAAATAGTCTGTAGATGCGGTCGATACCGAAATGTATACACTTATTACAAAGCAACTCTTCAAGGCATATAGCCACTAACAAAAAAGATAAAAGAAAAAAAGAAAAAAAGAGTGTGCAGAGCCTGGGCTTTGGGAAATAATGCGAATTTATCTTTTCGTATCTTACGCGCCGATTGAATTATGTAGTATAGCTAGGACTTCACCACTCGAGCACAACACACGGTGCACTTGCACCACATGTTGAAAGTTATACCAGGTTATACTGTAACGAAAGAATTTTGTTTGTATCCTTTATATAGGCCCAGCAGGTTTCCGCTTATGCTTCCTTGTAGGGACGGCTTGTACCTCCACCCTAGTAGAGTACACAGTACTCCGAATCGTTAATATTTTTTTGTAAACACATTTCGGACTCGATACGGTGGTCTAGTGGTTATGATGCTCGACTGCTGACCTTAAGGTCACGGGATCGAATCCCGGCCGCGGCGGCCGCATTTCGATGGAGGCGAAATGCTAGAGCCCCGTGTACTTAGATATAGATGCACGTTAAAGAACCCCAGGTGGTAGAAACTTCCGGAGCCCTCCACTATACGGCGTCCGTCCCTCGTAATCATATCGTGGTTTACGCATCGGTCAGGGATTACTTACGACGGCAATTCAAGCATGATCCCATGAACGAATCTGTATAGTCCGCCATTAGTTGTGATAAAGTCGTCTGCATAGAGCTTCATGTTGAGGCAGTGAAACAACACGTGATGTGACGCGAACAACGAGAAGATTCAACACAGGAGAACACGCCTTCGCCATGTATCGCGAGGGACGGGACTGTATGTGGCTACTGTTGGGGATTTATCAGACTCCGGACTTCGCTAAAGGTTATATAAGGTTCTTTATTAAACTACGCGACTTGAAACAGAGGGCCCCAGGCCCGGTTGAGTATCCAAGCGATTTTCCGAGCAGCTTCTCTCCTTGGCTGCCGGAGGTCGACTCCCCTCGTCTCGTCGACGCTCTCCCCCTCCAAGACGATGACGACCACGTGACCAGGCCGCGGCTTCCAGACGCCAGCCCCTGAGATCAAAGGGCCCGAACACAGCGGCACTCGGTCGACAGGAAGAGGCGCGAGGACAGGCAAACACTTCTCCGTAACTATTCGGAGAAAGAGCCGTGGTCTGCACCGTCAGTTTCACGACCGACGCGGCGGTCTCAGTCTCGCGGGGTGCGAGGAAATGGCGTGCAGGCATCCCGGGCCGAAACGCCGATAAATCTAGGACGGAGCCCGCGAAGCTGGTGTCACGTAACACCGCCACTGGGGCGCGAGTGCGCCCGTCCCGACCGAGTTCCTGGGAGCGGAACGCAACACTACGCCATATTAAAGCCGCTCACTTGAGTAAAAGTGCTTGCTGCTCCCTTTCGAGCCTTTCAACAAAGTAAACAGCTTGAAGCTTATCGAAGGAAAAGTGATTGATCGCTCTAGATACGCCCTTTCGCGCCTCGATTGTAGATACAAGCCGTGTTGATTTCGCTACTCCCGCGTGGAGTCTAGCGTACTGCACGGAATTGTCCGGGCGACGAGAGTATAGCGGATGGTTTCGCGGACGATGCGCTCTTACGCACAATGGCGTAGCTCGGCTGTTTGAAACGCCGATCAGTGACTTCCATTGAAAGTATTCTTTTTTCTGTTCGAGTGACCGCCTCTTTGAAACAGCGATTCGTGGCTGCTTTTGAATGAACCTAATGGCGGGGAGATAGGCGTCGGTCTGCCGTTTGAAGCCGGCACGGCTTTTGAGTGCTTGTCTGATATATATGATCGATAAAGGTTGCGCGCCCTTGTTTGAGAACGCTTTGTCTTGTCGCCTAATTTGGGAGTTCTTTGTTTACTTATCCACGAGTGTGAATGTATACCGTTCCCTGCACGCGCTGTTGCAAGCAGCGTGCTTGCTATAAGAAGACTTTGTTTTGTCATCCGCCGAAGGAGGTAAACGTAAATGTAGGTTACCTCCTGGGTCCTGCCTCTCTCAAGTGAAGAAGAATATGACAGGACATACGTGCGACACTCGACGACCGACACCATTCAATGACCTTTGGTTGTATTGCTGTAGTGGTACAATGGCTGTGGCATTGGGCATCCCTATCATCACGAGGTCGCTGGTTCGAACAATCGCCGGCTGTCGTTGCGTTGTCATGGTTGCGGTACACTATATACTACGATCGTACGTTTACTGGCACCATCAAGTCGTTAAAGAACTTCCAGTGTTCGAGTGAAACTCGTAGCCTTTCACTGCAACTTCACCGCAAGAGGCATTTGCTGACGTTTAGCCTGTTAAACCCCGTCAGTAATTACAGTAACGTTTGCGAGGTGGTATTGGGTTCTATTACAAGTGCCGCCGGGCACCAACCGGTTTTCCTGATGGTGAGAGAGGTACCCCAACCTGGCGCTAGTTGCTGTGGGTACTCATTTCTCGAGAAGGTGGCCTCTCTTTCTCTCTATCTTCTTTCACTTCCCTTTTCCGCCCCCCGTCGACACTGCGCTTATGGGTTGCAGAAATAAGCGCCTTTCCCCGACCTCAAAGCACAATCTTCTGTGATTCTATTATACAGAAGTTGACGCTGACACTGTCTCGACTTAACAGGAACGTAATGTTGTATTGAAGCACAGCAGAGATTATATTCTCTCTACTACCGCTTTTTGTGTCTGTCGATAATGCGTGGCATAGGCACTTCTTCGCTGGACGCAATATGTGTCGCATTGGGGAAGTGAACTCTAAGAGTGACGACTTCTTTCTAGCGTTGCTTTCTACAATACTCATTGATGTTGCCTTAGAAGTGAAAGAAGCGATTAGTCGTTGAGGTCGGACGTAATCAGGAGTTTTCGAATAGGGGCTCCAAAAGCTTGGGGTCCCAAAGAGCTTTGCGGGTGCTAGCGTTGGGGCACGCAGGAACAAGGAGTTTTCGAATAGGGTTTTGAGCTTACCGATTGCGTCTTGCCCCAGGCGGCCTTTTCTTTAAAAGAGAGGCATTGTTCTTGCCTAGCCGAAGCATTTCCCCGTTCCACCTACGAGCCAAGAAATCGACTATCGAATTCGAGGTCATCGGCGTCTATAGTGAACCAATGTCCATTACACGCGTTAGTTGAGAGAAAGCGGTAGCTGTCATTCCGCTAGCTTGCGAACTTCACGTGTTACCACATTTCGAGCCCAATTTAGAGCACGCTGAGAGCCGTCACTTCAGTGGGCGCCGCCATGTGTGTTTCACGCAAAGCTTCTTGGGGCTGGCTTTGAGGCTCCCGCTAAATTCGAGAAAAAGCGTCCCCAACGCAAAACCCAAACGCTGTTTGGGTCTCGCGCATGTGTAGTGGCCTCGACGCTATTTCTTTGGGGCCCCAAAACGTTTGGGGCCCCTATTCGAAAACTCCCTATTAGTTCTTATTTTTCTTACGAAGGGAGCGTGCCGAATAACGTGAAGAAGTATCACTGCGTGCACGTTACGGATCCCTTGGTTTTCGTACCTTTACAGGTACTGGTTTCACAGCGTGCAGACCTACAAAACAACACGTCAGTGACTTAACGTGAAGACCTCGTTTCGCCGTGACTTAATTGTGCGCTTATTAGAGTGCCTAAAAATTTCTCAATCTTTGATTCAATCTGCTCTTTTCCTCGAGCAGTCGTTCCTCGCGACTGCCGGCTGCTCTCCCTGACATAACAGTGTTGGTGGATGGGGCTGCATGACAAACTTTACCCAGGAGGTTACTTTACAAGTGGACTATCACACATTATGTCCTGCTGTGTACATGTGAATAGTCGTCCTACACCCCCCCCCCTCCCCCGTTTCTCTGCCAGTCTTTTACTCTTCCCACATCCACTTATGGCGTAAGAATGACAGACTGGGCGTGTTGGTTCAGCCACGCCGTTCAGCACATTTGAGGTGTAAGGCGCTCCGTGTGTGCGTGTACTCTCCCTTTTTTCCGTTGTCGTCGTCGCGCCTTACCCTTCAAATCCACTTATGACCATCGTTCGGGTGTCAGCTGCTCGAGCTAGGCAGTTACAGTGCGGCCACCAGTACGAAATTTCCTTTTCCTGCCCTCCTTTTGTATATACTTCCGCAAATGAACAACCACTTACTTCTACCTGTTTCTTATCGTTGTTGTTTGAAAGAGAGCTTGGCAAACTATGACGTATCATATTCACGCATTGTTGACCGAAACCACAAGTAATTAGGCACATTGGACGTCAGTATACAACACATGTGAATCACGTTCATGCACTCCTCACAGGAACATCAAGTAATAAAGCACGTAGTGCGTCAGTATACAAACACACATGAATCACGTTCGCGTACATCTTGACAGAAAGCTCAAGTAATTAAGCACGTATCACGTCACAACAAATACACATAGCACAGCATGTAATGAGGGTTTGTCGAAACAGAGCACAAGTGAAGTAAAAGTAAACCTGAAGCGGCACTCAGTTTACGTTCGCACGTTGCCTCAAAACGTGGCTAATATGCCTACCAGGCCACACGGTGTGAAGTAAGTTAAACTTCAACCTAAACTTAAACCTAAGCGTAAACTTAAACCTAAGGTTAAACCTAAACTTAAACGAGGCCTTCCGCCTTCTCTCTCTCTGTTTTCTTTTTTTTTTTTTAAAGAAGCCATGATCGCCTAGGCGTCGCCTGTCGCTCTTTGTTTGGTAACTGCTCATCGTCGTCAAGGCGTCGCAAATCGCCTCTGGTCTTTAGCAGAGGCCCATTCATGTTCCTGTCTTTTTCCTTCTATGAGCAGCAGCAAAAAAAAAAAGAAAAAAAAGAATACGGGTCACAGTGGCGTAACATCGACGAAGTAAACAAAGCACCACCCTACAAACGGTGGTAGCGCACCGAAAATGGCCTCAGCACACCCTTCGGTGAGTGGCCTCCACCCCTAAAAAAGGCGGACATCCGGCTTCCAGCGTCGAGCGTTGCCACGATGGTCAAGATGAGAGGAGGAAAAGATGGAGGGATACACGGGCGTGTGCCCCGAACGGTTTCTGTGTTTCAGAAGACCACGGGGAGGCAGGCGCCCTACAGGGACAGGTCCGAAGGAAGCGCGTTCCGGCTGGGACGAGAGGTACCGCAAATTGTCGCGTATAATAACGAAACCGATATACGTTATAACGCGTAAGAGGCAGTTTCTCATTCTGTCGGTAATCTCTTTGTAGGTAATAGCCTTCGGCGCCACTACTTCCTTCGGCCCACACTTAGCTGTTCTAGCAGGCATATACCGCACCTCTTGCGAAGTTATCCCGGACACCGCTTATAATAAATGCGCTAATATATATACCTGTCAAATGTGGGGCTTGATATAAGCGGTCACCGGGCTTACCATGTATATGAATGTATGGTCCACGCACCAGTAATCCCTGCGGCGAACTTCATCGAACACAACAAATTATGCGCGCACGTATACCACTGATGCATGCATCACACGTTTTGTACCGCATATCAAGCTCTCAAATAATCTAATTAACGATTTAAACAAGTTTATGCTGGCATACATTTACTAATATCTATTGGATGCTACAGTCCTGTATTAGATGGAGGAGTGCTTGAATATTGAAGGATTTTGGGGCTCAACATGATAGGAGACCTAAAGTTGACTTTCATACCATAATCTGGGCAACCAGAAAATTTTTTTCGAGGGCCGTACTCAGTGAATAGTGACGAGTTTTACCAAAACAGCGAAACACGTTCACAGTGACACCAATGCTATGGTTACGAAGATGGCTAGAACACGGCGGAGCTTCGATTAAATGATACGGTCTAATAAAATTTCGTTTCCCGACAGCATCTTCAGGCAAGGAAAGATAATTATAAATACGAAAGTCGGAAACTTTTTTGGATGTTCGTTCGATGCCTCTCGTTACGTTTTCGAAGCATTTCTTCTGCCCCTTTCCTTATGGCCCGAAGAAATGGAAGAAGATGTAGGCTGCCAGGCAGGGCCTGGCACCCTACCTCCCCCTATAGGTGACCTAGTGTCAGTAAGTTTTACTTCTTCCTCTTTTTTCTATCCCTTTCTCTTCTAAGCACAACCAAACTCCACATCCACGTCAATAGATGTCGCTTAAAACATCGCCAACAACACCCGTCCCCCAATACCCCCCCCCCCCCCCCCCCCCCCCCCGCCCCCAGTATATAGAAAGGAACACTGCTACTACACAACTACTGCTGTATGGCATACGGCAACGACGACTTCAAGTACGCTCATATTATGCCGAACTTTACGGTACATGTGGCTCGAAAAAGGGCGTATGTGTGCCGAACGGTTTTCGCGTTTCAAAGAGCTGCGCGGACGCGGTGCAGTAGCCAACCTATATATACAGTCACACGAGTGTGCTATATCCTCCTCGACGACCACTGTCCACCGCGCTGTCGCACGAACGAACCCACCCGTTCCTGCTGCGGGCACCGCTGTCAGAGGATGTCCATTCGGCCACTTTGTTTTCGTGGCCCCGTTGGCTTCTGCGTGGCGGCTCCATTTGTTTGTGCATACTGTTCGTATACGGCCGCGGTGGTGGGCTTCGTTCAGGAAGCGCCTAGCAACCGCTGACAATCGCACGGCATGTACTTACACACACACGCACGCACATTCAGAAACGACGTCCCCGGCGTTCCCTTTGCTTACCGTCGGTAGAGGCACTCACGTATAGGCTTACGGGCTCGCGGTGTCCGTGTGCGCAGTCCAAAGGCTGTGCTCGGCTTGCGGTGTGGCTATGACAATGCTTGGCTTCGGAAGCTCGCGCCGAAGAAAAGCGGGCGGCGACGGTGGGGTGCGCTTCTTCATTAGCGAGGTCTCTCTGCTCCAAGCGGCGATGCGTCATTGTTCTTTCTTGAAGACAACCCTACTGTCTTTTATTGTCTTTTTTTTTTCTTGGTTCTACAACAGAGGTAGCCGCTTCAAACGTGATTTGCTGTGTTTGTGTAACTGTTGCAAAAACGAAAAACTGATATGACCTATAGTCGGATACAACTGAAGAGGTCCGAAGAGGCCTCGCCCAAATGACCGAAGCGCGGCAGTCGATCGCCTCCACGACTGAAGTAGTAGTCCCGCTCCTGCACTCGTCATGCAATGTTCTCCGGAGGTGCGGTCTCCGGCCGTCCGGCTCATGACGTCAGTCTGGAGTGCGCGCCCATTGGTGCAGGCTTGTGTGCATCCGCCTTTGAGGAAAAAATGTAACATACTTCTAAAGTTGTACCCGGCAAATCTTCGCATTAGCGTGGAACGTCGGAGGTATTATCGAGGCTGACCTTATGGTGGTGTTAATACTCGTACGTTCTTAAATGACATTAGTGGATCCACAGACTTGTTCTCCCGTTTTTTTTTCTCTTTAGTTTGTCTCGTATTCTCTCAGAAGTTGCGCGATGCATTCGCAGAAATACTGGTCACCGCATTCACGAAAACGCCTTAGGCTAGGCTACTTCCTAAGGGCAAAAGGTTCTGCCAATTGCGATACCGGTCATATCGGTTCAGTTATAACTGAACAGATGTGACCGGCATCGTTAGCGAAACCACCTGTTTTAATTTCGGAGAACACTTGCGAAAAAAAAAAGTGAAAACAGCTGTAGATATAGTGAGCGCACATTCGTGTGCTTTTCTTCGTTTTTGTTGCCATTGTCGCCATCAGAATGATATCATCATTCTCTGTCCTCGTCATCATTTGCTACGTAAGGATCATCGCACTGTCGCCGATTGTGCAGGAGAGGGATATCACCTAATTATCTTGTCGCGCCTTGACTGATGCGTGGCGATACCTCATTATTAGTTGTCATTATTAACATCATCGTCCTCATTTGCTTCTCCATTCTCCACATCCTCCACCTTATCTCTTAATCTTTCTCCCTCCTCATCTTCCCGACATTAATTTTTTCTTTTTTATTGACGTGATTTAAAGAGATGTTGACGCACAAATGAGGCACCAGCTAGTCCTTGGCGCTTGGGTACTGCAGGTGGAACATACAACATGCGGGGTTGGAAGTGACATGTCATATAACGTTATTGAAGTAATACCCGGACGTTAAACAAATGTCTGACACGTACAACTTGCCAACCATTTGTTTAACTCTCAATACTACTACTACTACTACTACTACTACTACTACTACTACTACTACTAATAATAATAATAATAATAATAATAATGATAATAATAATAATGTCACGCAACTAGAAGCTGTCTATTCAGTGGTTGGCATATGCAACATGTAGTTGCTCTAGCGCTTACAGACATAACATCTCGGCTCCTAATCACAATACACGTCACACGCTAAACATATCCGTTACAGAAAATTTCAGCCAATCCTGATGCGCGACATATCATTAGGAAGCCGGCGAGTCAATGACAATAAGGACTTCTGGCCAAGAAGTTTAATTCAATCTCTCGCTCGCATGCTATATATATATATATATATATATATATATATATATATATATATATATATATATATATATATATATATATATATATATATATATATATATATATATATATATATATGAAACCGCCATGTTGGAGTACCAACATAGTGGGACGCGAGGTTTGCGATGTCACGTTGATGCTATCAGTACATCGCTTGCAGGTTCTTTCGTTATTCAAGCACACCGGCCAATAACGTTCCAGCGGCGTCGCTGACACATTGAATCAGGTTAACCTCCACGTGATTACTCTGCCTTGACGTCATCAAAGCCGCCATTTTGGAGTACCATTACGTGAAGCACCATCGTCCGCGACTTCACGTGCAAGCTATCAATAGTATATACGTCTCCAAGCGATGTCTCGACCTCATAGCTACGTCAAACTGCTCTTTCCAGCTGTGTCTTGACGCTCGGCGCGATGGCAGACGCATAAACATCAGCGAGCCCGAAACAAAGGTCAAGAGCCTGAATCGCATTCGGTATTCCTGCGGAGATCACGACTCAAAGCGGCATCTTTGTTCCGTGCGCGCGGCGACGGGAGGAGGACGCACAGTGCGTTCGTTTGTAGATAACTTGCGGACGGTTATTTTTGCACCCCTGCTGTACACCACATTCCTTACACGCCTTCAGCCCTAACGCAAGTATGAGTTATCTCATTCGTTTTCGAATATGGTAACGTTTAACGCTTGAACCACGCGCAACGTATATCGAAACGGCCAGTGAAACCAACAGAAAATTAACCCGTGGAAAGCATAGGAGACGTTGTTTATTGTTTTTAACTTTATGGCGTAATTATCATTAAACAAAGCGCAAAAAAAAACGCGGACACAGAAAAGGAGCTCACACACGCAGCGCTATTTAATAATAGACTATTAAAAGACTGTTTGACCACAGGGCCTCTTTGAGTGGACCGCCGTGTTCAACTTTTTCGCTGCGTTGCAGAGAGTGCGGCTGCGCGCCTGAGCTGATAGAAGCAACTGTGCTCGCAAGATTAAAAGACGGAGCGAGATATTGAAGAGGCGTTTTTTATCAGCAAATTTGGTGAAGCATGCGTCGCGAGGCCGTCAATTCTATTGCATAATATCGAGTTAAGATTTCCTCATTGCCAATCACTAAATCTTCTCTTTTCTTTTCGTTTCGGATCACGTGTTTGTTTTTCGTGAGTATATATGCGTGTGTGTTATTCAATAAATCTGAGTTGATAGTAGCGCTGCGTGTGTGTGTGCTCCTTTTCTGCATCCGTGTTTCTTTTTTTTTGCGCTGTGTTTAAGGATGTTATTGTAGCAACTCGCCCTGCAAGACACCCTTCTGAAGTGTAATTATTATGACCTAAATTGAAAAGAATTAAAGTGGTCGAAAAAAACACCCTGGTAGAGCATCGGACGCATAGTTAGAATGTTGTGGGTTCGGATCCTGCCGACGAGAAAGGGTGCTTTTTCGTCAGCTTTAATATCTTTCAATTTAGGTCGTAATCATTACAGTATACAGTTAAAAACAACAAATATTGTTCCATGTGCTTTCCTTGGCTTAATTGTGTTTTGGTTTAATGGGTGGTGTGTAACGAAGAAACGAGCTCCTTGAGCGATTCCCCTTCTTTCGTAATATCGAAACGGAGTGCACGAATTCTGCAGTTTTACTGAAACGTCTGTAACCTCTATAGAGTTTGCTGTAGAGTCTATACCCATGTACGGGATAGACTGCAGAAAAGAGCAAATGCCATAAGGAATACGTGTTTTGATCGTGCTGAGTTCGGTTCAGATTGATACCAATGAACAAAAGAGCAGCATTGTCACGCGTTCATCGAAACAGAGCGTTTGACTTGACAAGCGCATCTCGAGGGAAATTCGTCGGAATGGAACGAGCGAGATAGAACGAGGCCTATAAATGCCACAAGTTTGAAGAAAACAACGACGATCCCCGGTAACGTCCGATTTACCGATGTCCTAAGGTCAACCATGACACAACCTGCGCCTGTTGTATGGTGTTCAGCGTGCAATCGTTACATAGTGTACTGTCTACTGCAGGTACACTAGTGATAACGTAAATGGCATAATTTATGCAACTTCGTGAACAGAGCGCGAATAATGGATTTCGCGAGCGAATCACGTCCTACCCACCGCATATCGAATCGAAAACAACCGAATTATTAGTATATTAATATAGGCATACTGTATAAAACACGAAATACCGTGCTCGCAAATAACAGGTACCCACGCACGCCGCCTTCTATTTTGCATATCGTCAGGGCCGGGAAAAATGTCATTTAAAATACAACGAGGCCGCGCCGCTTCTGTGTATCTGAATATTAAGTCATTTTCCCTTTGGCTTCTGCAGTAGTCGATTTTTTTCCCCCATCTATGCTTCAACGCAAGGTATGGCACAGATGTTTCGTTCTAAGGGGCGCGAAGTTGGGAGGCAGGGGTTGGGGGTTTGAGGTTAAGAAGTGGGTTAGGCAGACACGCTTTAGCGGCCGCACACGAATGAATAATGCACACGTTGTTCCTGCCGGTTTCTTTATTAATGCGAATCACTCAGCATGAGGAGCAAACTAGAGGGTGTCAGAAGCAGTTGCTTGGTTAGCATAAATTTCTTTTAGAGATGTAGAATTGGGATGAACAAACCTCCAGCGATGTATAGCATAAAAAAACAATCATACAGATGGGTAACTCGACGAAATCTGCACTGTAACGCTAATTAGTTTTCGTAAAAGTACATAGTTTGTATGAAACTTACCGTACTTACTTCCATAATAACAACACCGACTAATGTTGACTACTTTTAGCTAACTGTTTGCTGTAGTGTTGGTTATACGCACGTATTGCTATGTAACGATATAATACGTGTTCACTACTATGCTTCCTATTAAATGTTTTTCACTATAAATTAAGTCTAAAAATATTAAGCGCATCGCGCTGGTGGTGCCAAGCCTGAAGGAACAGCGGAGGTGGGCGGCCTTCCTTAGCATACCAGCCAAGCCTAGCCTATAGCCAGTTAAGCCTAGATATAGCCACGTGAGCATAGAGAAGAGCAGTTAAGCCTGAAAAAAGCCAAGTTGAGCCTTCCGCTCATGCTTTAATTATAGAGCAAGGATCTATAGCATGCAGTATGAGTTTGTTTGGTATCATAACGTCGTCGGCCTCTGCATATTTTCGCAAAGAAAAAAAGAAAACTAAAAAAATAATTCAGTCTGTACCTCATCCATATATGGTCATGTAAGGAATTATGCATATCGGGCCATAT
Source organism: Rhipicephalus sanguineus (assembly GCF_013339695.2). Taxonomy (NCBI): domain Eukaryota; kingdom Metazoa; phylum Arthropoda; class Arachnida; order Ixodida; family Ixodidae; genus Rhipicephalus; species Rhipicephalus sanguineus. The sequence goes on along the minus strand of NC_051179.1, from coordinate 49,267,138 downwards.
ATGGCACACATCCATATATGGCCACATTAACCCAATTCCTGATACACCCATGTCTATCTATCTAAATAACTTTATTTGGTCCTGACGATCCGTGTATGACATTTTTTACATAGGTCCATATATGACACACTGCATGACATACTGCCGCTAGAAAGCAAAAAAAAAAAACACACAGAAGAGAGACACGCACAGGACGACATATGGGCGGCACTGTCTCTCTTTTGTGTATGTTTTTTTTCTAGCGGCAGTATGTCATACAGTAAGCAATACCACCTAGGCCAAGAAGTTCTCCTCTCCATATATGGCATTCTCCATATATGGCATTTATGGGACACTGCAAAGAGCCTCAATGTCAGCGGCCTTGCAAAGCCTTCACGGTTCTCACGCTGGTCGCGGAAGGACCGCGCGGTTTGTCTTGCCAGCAACCCTCTCTGCTTTTTGTCTCACCAAGACTTCCCATCTCTCTCTGTCTCTCCCCATGAACGCTTGGTACACGACGCGGCAAAGATGGCGTGACTACGTTATGTGTCCGACAAGCTGCATGCGCGACCCGGGCGCGCACACAATCCAAGCGTGGCCGCCTCGCGGGTCACTCATTTCCGCGTATACAAAAGATAAGCGAAGGAGAGTAAAACGTGAGAGCTTCGCAAAGTGCACAACCGTGCACGCATCCGTGCAGCTCGGCACGGCGGACAGCGGCGACCCACGACGAACACGCTCGCCGCTTTATAAGGCCAGAGCCCTGCTGTTCGGAGGAGAGCGGCGATGCGCTTTGGCCGCCGACGCCACGGCATCCGCCTCGATCCGTGCCTCGAGCCACCGAGTTTCCTCTGAAGAATAAATGTATAGGGACATATGTCGCTGCGGTATTTCAACAAGTGTTGGAACGATGACTTAGTGTAATCGTCGCGTTAAATAGTGGGTGCCCTACTGAAACGTTTAGTAAGGCATTCCAATAATTCTATATGTGTTTCCGTAAGATTCGTACGGAAATATATGGTATTACTGGAATGACATAGAGATCGTCTCAGCAGGCGGGAAGGGGGGGGGGGTGCTTCAGACGTTCGTACGATGTCATTAGTTAACCTTTATATTTTTAGATTTCTATTGTGTGAAAATTTTCGTCGACCTTAAAACTCACAAAGCCGATTTCACAAAGGACAAAGCGTGGGCAGATCTGTCCATTTGAGCAAATGTATGATGGTTACCAAGGATTCCGCGACGAAGTCAATTTTCGTCTCTGTTTATGAACGAAACGAAATCTAAGACTGGCCGCAGAAATTCGACATCGCAAACCTTGCCGTGAATCCGCAAAGTTTCGGTTTGCGCGTCTGAATCAGGAACAAATTTGCATTTTTCGGTGAGTGTGTTCCGTGTTGCTTTGTTCAAGGCACTCAATTCCCGTGCACCTGCAGCTTCCGTCGATACGGACGCCTACGTTAGCGTGAGTAATTTTTTTCGTGAAAAGCTGTATTCGTTGACCGCGACCTTCGAGATCTTATACGGCCTCCGTTACAAGCGCTCGAAGGTCGCGCGTTGACCGACGCCGCGAGAATCCGTCGCCATGCTTGACGCTGTGCACTCGTGTGTGCGATGGTGTGGGTCTTTAAACGCCGGCGGCCGGCGCTTCCAGCATGGCATTCACGGTTTCGGCGCGCACTGGCCCGGTGCTCTTTATCGTGAATACGTGCTATACGCACGTCGTCCTCGTTCCCCTCACAAAGGAGCGCGACCCGTCGAGCAGCTGCGCAAAGCCACGCTTCCCGAGAACGGAAGCATATATAGGAGCCCTCGCCTGTTGCTATACGCGCACGTGCCTGTCCTTTATAGGGCTTCCGATGAATATAGGCGAATACGGCGCGCATACTTTATTCGCCTGCGCTTGAAGGTGGAGGGAGGCGATAGACGTAAATTAGCAGCATATAATGAACTGTTTCTAACCAACGTACACTGTTTCTTTTCGTTGTATTTTGTTGCTAACGGACCGATCTCATGGTCATCTTGTATTGACTCTATTCATGCAGGGCTGACTCGCTCTTTACACTTTTTTTACTTTGTGGAGAGAGGCCTTCTGTGTACGCTGACGGCTATATTTGTGTCCGTAGTGCTTCTGATTATTTTCTTCTTTTCTTGGTTGTTTGTTAGTTCAGGATCACTTTCATGATTTGGGGATAGCCGGCTCTAACGAAGCCTACATTCCAACGATCTCTCATCTATATAGAAAAAAAAAGTTGAAATAATTTGAATCAGTCCCAAAGTTTCACCGGCAGAATCACGAAATGATTATTAGGAACGCCGTTGTGAGGGACTCCGGAATAATTCTGACCACCTGGAGTACTTTAACGCGGCAAACCGGCAAAAATGATCGTTTTTGACGCGTTAACGCGACACGGGTAATGAGATACGAAGTAAGGGTAACAAGATTCGAGGGAGGAAAGAAATAGCGAATAAATAAACCACTTGACAGGTGACACATGCAAAAGTAAAGTAGGTACACGAATAAATATCTACAAACGCGACGTCAAGTCATTTTGCGCAATCAATCGATCGAAACATTCGATCGCTGGTAACGAAGCAAGGCGCCACCGCTTCAGAGCGAAGTTCACGAGTAAAATTACACTTGGTGTCGCTGCTCTCTGCGTCGTAAAATTATTGTCTCGCATCAACGTCAAATGCGTGTACATACAGGGTCGATGGTACTGCATCCAGCTGCTAAAAAAAAAAAAAACACATGCAAGAAGGAAGAAATGAAAAGGATGGAAACCGTCTTAGTGACAACGACCTGCAATGAATATTGTAAGACGAGCGCGTCAAGTGCGCTCAGTCCTCGGGTGCTAAATGCCGCGAGTTGTCAACGAGATGTGACGTGTGGAAATTCCTATACAGGAGCCGCCGAGAAAGGATAGGCCATTGTTGTTGTACTCCGAGCTCGTTTCGCTCATCCGAGAGCTGTACACTCCTCGATGCGTGCACTCGCTTATGTGATTTTTTCTCCGTGTCTCGGCAAGCACACGTGCACGGCGTGGCGTATGCGGACGACACAAGCGCACAGTGCTGTCGCTGTTGCTTCTGTAGAAGAATTAACATTTGGGCAAGTTGGTATCGACTAAACATCTTGGTATGCACGTGCGTTTGTGTCGCCACAGATGTATGCGTGCGTGGGGAGGGTTGTAGCAAAAATTGATGCGTGTGCTTTCAATAAGCTTTGTTGTGAGTGAGCGCCGTCCGGTGTTCCCTCTTGCTCGTGATTTTCGTTTATTTTTGATCTACCCTAACAAGTTGTTAACGGTTGCTTGCGATGAGTCTTTAGGATTCGCAAGCCTCAGAGAACGTGTATTCAGTTTCTATAATTTTTTCTCCAAGACTGCTCGACTCCCACAACATTCGGTATTGTGTACGCCTGTGTATGTATACCATTAAACGGATGCGGGATACGTTGTTCTTGTTGAGTACGCGGTTTAATCAACTGTGGGTAAAGACACCTACTGCAACAAGCTGCAGCAGGTGTCCTTGCGACATACAAGTATGTTATCCACAGACTTTCTCGTAAGCTAGAGAAGTATCGCTTGCGAGAAATGAAGTACACGTTTCATACCGCGCATGCGTGAATGCGAGGGTGGCTGTCCATGGCTGTGTTTTACTGTGACGCGTAACGCTACATAAAGGTTTCACTGTGCTGTTTTACGTGCAAAAATCATTCATGTTTTTATATATAGTTATATTGCATATCGGTTGACGCCGGATAAATTTTGAGCACCCGGACCAATGCATCGTACACTGAGAGGCGTAATGTTAGATGGACACATTGAAAAACTCATTTGTAAATTTCTTTCTTTCTTTTTCTTTCTTTCTTTCTTTCTTTCTTTCTTTCTTTCTTTCTTTCTTTCTTTCTTTCTTTCTTTCTTTCTTTCTTTCTTTCTTTCTTCCTTTCTTTCTTTCTTTCTTCCTTTCTACCGGAATCGATTGCTTCTGCAATTAACAATCCGCGCTAACCATTCGTCGCCACCGGAAACGGTTAGGAGCGTATCGCCGTTTTGCGCGAATGCTTCCCACACGAGTGCGATCGCGAAGCCATTCCGCTCACGTCCGACTTCACTGCGCGAAATGTCCGGCGTTCACTTTCGCTCGAGACGAATCACCGCATCGAATTGGCGGACGCGGGCGTCCGGTAATGACTCCGCCGCCTCCGCCACCGCGCACTCTCGGCGTCGGCGGCATCTCCGCTGTCTCCATATCGCCATCTGTACTTCCCACGGACGAGCGAGGCATTTAATTTTGCCTGCACCGTCGGCGATGGCTTTTGTGTTTTCATTTCTACGAGTCTCCGTCTATGTACTAAGTCTTGTTCCCAGACGCGAGACGAAGAGGGTCCTCGACCTAGACCTTGTTGGCGCACCACCGACGACGACTCCCACGAACCGCATCGAAAGGGTCGGGTGCGTAGCGAATAGTTTGCATAGCACCGGGTCATTATTTAAACTCTCCGCGAATACCGGTCAATAAGGACTTCAGCCGAGGCTGCTTCCCTGATATTGAGTATTGTTGACGCGTAGGTGTACGCGTGTGGGCTGTTAGCGGTCAGTGTGGACACGGTGTTTTGTTTGCGTGTGTGAATGGATGAAACGCCTTGTCTGTCGGCTGAAAGTAAAAGCTTTGTTATCGCTCAGAAAAAGGAAGTGAAGTCTCGATTGTTTACATTTTGCCCGTTCTTTGCACCTGTTTCAAGCAAACACTTCACAAACACTTTATAAAGCTCGCGCTCTAGCTGTATGACGTCGCGTTTCACCCCGCATGTTCGCTGTCTGTTTGACGTTCGGTGTTGAATACTTGGAGCCTTGAAGCCTTGTCGACCCTTCTACATATATAAATGTAGTACGCTATCATGACTTGAAATATATACATGTACATAAATAGCAAATGTCGTTTGGCAACCATTCGCGCTTGAGTCGCGCTATATAAGTGATTGTTCTCTTCTTAAGGCACTGCGGCATCGCAATCTACACTATTGTTTCGCGGCAGCTAGTGAAAAATGTCGAGCCGCGGCGCATGCGCGTGGAGTGCACGCATGTGCAGCAAGCCGCAGCGCACAAGCCCGAACCGCTGGTATACCTCACCTCGCACTGTTCGCAGCATGTGCTGTGTGTATATGACTACACAGTCGCCGCAGGTCGAAACGTTCTGATTATAAACGTTTCACGGCGTTTTCCGCGTTACGATTCTGTGATTAGACCCTTTGACCGTTAAGCTTTTCGTTGAACTAAAGAAAACCGGTACCACAACCATTGGTTGTCGCTCCCTTTGAAAGCTTTCATGCTCTGCATGTAACACTCTGCTCAGCGGCCTCCGCGTAACTGCGAACGTCGGTGCGCCGACCATTCGTTCTTCAAATGCGAATGCCGCGGCCTTCGCAGTTCCGACTACACTTCGTGGCTAATAGCCAAACTTCGAAAATACAAATCGTGTCTACGCTTTTCTCGGCCTCGCCAAGTAAAAGGTGCGGCGTAGAGAAGGAATCTCAAACACACACGGCTTGCGCCACATTCGTTTTTCTCGCCTGGACAGCAGCAGCAGCAGCAACAGTGGCAGCTGTTAATGCAGCCGTGGCCGCTCGAGCTTTCGTGGTCCCGCAATAACTGCGCGCTGATGATGTTTTCTTGGTTTGCTTTGACGCTATACAGCGCGCTCGCGGTGCTTTGAGAGGTCGCTTTCGTCCCCGCGAAGAGACGATCGGAGCCAAGGCTGACCGGCTACTTACGGCAGCGGCGAGAGCCTTCGCCACGGGAGCGCTTTGTTGTCTCTTATCGCGCCGGTTTGGTGCAGCGTTGGTGAAGGTCTGAGGCTCAAAGGGTAGCGTATTAGCGCGTCTTTAGTGAGCGTGCTAAGCGCGCAACGGTGTGTGTATAGTATTGCATAGAGGTTACTCTAGAGGTCACATTTATGGCGTGCTTGTGCACTTGGAATTCGAGGGAAGCGATATATCTGGCGAGAGGCACCGATATAGAAAAAGATGAGCGCGCTCTCGGTGCCAAGGAATGTCGCTCTAGGAAGCACTGGTATCAAGGAAGATAATGTTGTCAAGGGGCCAGCTTGACCAGTAGATGCAGGCGGTATTAGCGGCACCTCGATGCTGTATATTTTGTTAGTGATTGTGGTGGCTGTATTAATAAGCGAGCAAGCCCCGAGGCACAAGGACCGTGGCAATCGTAGGAACAACGTCGTCTTCCTATTTCTCTTTTTTTTTTCGCGCTTCCTCCGTTTTCCGTTAGTATCGACGCTCCTTAGCTCACTTCCCCCCATCCCCCCCTCACGACACACACACACACACACACACACACACACACACACACACACACACACACACACACACACACACACACACACACACACACACACACACACACACACACACACACACACACACACACACACACACGCCAGTAGGTGTACGCTGGAGGCATCTCCAGGTTTAGTTAAGCACTTGGCAACATTGCGCAATTTGTAAAAGGCAACTTTAGGATGGGTGGGAGATCTAGCCATAGGTAAAAGTTCCAGGGCATTCACAGCAGGAAGTATTGCTGCTTCAGTACAGAGGCCAAGGTACACATGGTGAAGTTATGTTAAGTTTATGTTCTGTTGTCCTCACCAATGAATCTATGCGTCCTACATTCTTCTTCTTTATGACGCTTGTCCTATTTAAAAAAAAAAACAAAAAACAAAAAGAAACAACGATGCTCTTGGTCATCCAGCGAGCTTCTAAATAGTTATTGCGCTTTCGTTCATGTCTCTCGAAGCTATATACGCTGAGCTTCTATCGGCCGAATTTTCTTTTTCTGATGTGGTTATCTTGCAGTGCGAGTAATACCGTACGGTATACGCTACTATAATAGGGTGTTTTAGTAGTGACGGTAATACGGAAATACAGTACCGTCGTAGTCGGCGCGTCAGTCTGCAAGACTTCTATTATCCACTTCGATCATTTCATAAAGTTACCGTATACAAGGAGCAACTCGCGCGGATAAAACGTTTTAAAAAAAAGCTGCGTGCTGACTACGACGGTACGGTATCTCTGTACTTACCGTACGGTAAAGCGGCGCTGCTAGACCCTTCCATCACTGTTCCGTGTTCGCGTACCATGATCCAGAAACGTTTTAGCTGCGATAATTGCTCGATGCACTTAGTGACGCGATGAAATGTTGAGAGTAGCTTATACTGGTCCTGCAGTCTAAAACAGCTATACGTGCCGACCCCGACGGTACGGTATTGCCTTACTTACCGTACGGTAAAGTGACACTACTAAAACATCCTAATCAATGGAATAGCCGGGGCGGGGGGGGGGGGGGGGGAGGATGGTTTAACACCCCCTCCTCCACACACGAAAATTTTCAATTTTGCATGTATATATATATATATATACACGCGCGCATACAAACACACGCACAAACATGCATAAAGTATTAATGAATCCCCCCGAAAAAAATTTCTGGCTACGCCACTGACCCTAATGCTTTCGCTCTGTTATATGCTTCTCTCATGGATATTAAAGGTACACGCCTCTGACTACAATACGACCAGCAGACACGTACATGCAGAACACAGCAGGAAGCGACGTTGAGCGACAGCTATGTTGGCGCTGTTGCCAACTGCCGAGCACAGGAGCACGTGGCCAAGAGGAAGGGGAAAACCGACACACAAGTAGCTAGCCTTGCATTCCGTCCGGCCAAGCCGACGAAGCGGGCCCCGTTTCTCAGAGACGGCGCACGCCGTAGAGATCCCGTTGCGAAATCAGCTACTCACTGTCTTTGTGCGTGTGTGTCTGTGCGCACTCGTGCGACTGTCTCTTTGCTATATCGCCCGTCGTAGCTGCTGGGTCGGGTGCTCTCACCCATCGCCCTCCATTTCTTAATTGCTCGGCCAGCCCCCTTACGCCTAATATTATGCATACGCGCACAAGGACCCCGCGTCGCTCCAGTGCTCAGTGTGTTTTGGTTTGACCGCCGTTTAATTACAAAACACTGCGGTATATATATATATATATATATATATATATATATATATATATATATATATATATATATATATATATATATATATATATATATATATATATATATACGCATACGTTGCGTAGGGACTGGAACCTATTATAAATTGGCGCTAACCTTGCTGTGTTGGCTGAAAGTGCCCGTACATCTAAATATCTGTATTCGGCCCGGCTGGTTTATCGCGGTTCGGCGCGAGGGCCGCAGAGTGAGCCGTTCAGAACAACGTTTCGTTTTGAAATTGTGAGAAGGTGTCAGTCCGTTGTGTATAATTATCAGGCTTAAGTGTGAGTGAGTGAGTGAGTGAGTGAGTGAGTGAGTGAGTGAGTGAGTGAGTGAGTGAGTGAGTGAGTGAGTGAGTGAGTGAGTGAGTGAGTGAGTGAGTGAGTGAGTGAGTGAGTGAGTGAGTGAGTGAGTGAGTGAGTGAGTGAGTGAGTGAGTGGAGTGAGTGAGTGAAATTGATTAATTGAAGTTGATTATTTAATGAAATTCGAGATATTTATGATGACTGCGTCTCTGACTTCTCCACCACCAAAAAACACGTGTACACTTTCTACATGTTTGTACGTCACAGCCCACTTACACAAATCAAACAATAACCTTCCCAGCAGCGCATCTCAGCAGATCGATACTGATGAAGTACCGCTTTCCTTTGGCAATCATTCCGAGATCGTTTCTGCAAATTTTCTTAGAGACGTAAAAGTAGCGTTCACTAGTACCTCGTCTTTAACGACACTAATTCTCACCAACCCTGCTGTGTGCTAACCAGGAGCGCGCCATCAACAACTCTCTCTCACTCGCTCGCTAAACGCAGGCCAGCGCCGTAAATGGGACAACATCCGCCCGGCGGGTAAGAACCGGAAATTGTGCATGTGCCTGATGTCCGTTGTCATTTCTGATGGGGTCTCGCTTCAGCGCAACGGCCGTTGATTGCCAAACATTTTTTAAGGACCCGCGCTTGCATCGCCGACTGCCTGCCGCCGTCGCGGCTCGAAGACGTACGTAGGCCGCCGACCTCTCTTTTCGCCATAGAGGTTTTGGATGCGGAAAATATATATAAAACTGCATTGCTCACTCGCCTGAGGCTTTTACGGGACGAGGAACGAGCGCTTCGCGAAGAAAAGATGGTTGTTGTGAAAGTCTCCCTGGTGGATTGGAGGTGGTATAGGCGTCATGACCTCGTCATGATGCCGGGGGATTTTGAAAGTCATTTCTTTATAATCGCGCTCATTGTCGATGTACTTAGGCTGAGATAACGTAGCGCAACTGAGTTCGTGTCGGAGGAGCCTGCTGTGAACACAACAAATATAAAGCGGGACCATAAAATCACGTGAACGCTTGCACAAGTGCTTTATGATGAAGTTTTTAGTAAGCTGCTACAAATAAGCCGCGGTGGAGCCCGGTCAGCACAGATGCTACATAAAGAATTTCCGCATGTTGCGTGCGGGTTACGTTTTGTCGAAAGCACTCTTAGCAGTTGTAGTTCGACTAAAGTTCGTCTGGTCAGGTAACATGATGATGATGAAGTTGCGGTCAAACATGCACCAAGTCAGGCTGAAAAACACACGAGAGACGTTTCGGTATTCGTACGGCTTCCTTGGTTAGACTCAGTGATCAAGGAACCCGTACGGGTCCCGAAACGTCTGTCGTGTGTTTTTCACCTTGACTTGGTCAGTGACCACAACTTCATTATCATTATCAGCAGTTCCGTAATGTTAACTCATGACTCTAATCTTCCCATTTGTTGGCGGGTTAGTAGCACCACCCACTGCAGCCGCTTCCTTGCGCCAGCGTCCACAACAACCAACAACGGCTATACTACTACTACTACTGCTGCTGCTGCTGCTGCTGCTACACATATACGTGTCGATCAACCGGATTAAGTGTCATCGCACGTGGCAAAAATTGTTTCGAGTGCGCTTAAAGAGCCTGATATTGCTATGCTGGTGTGGATAAGTATCGCGTGAAATAAGGTGAGGTTTAATCACCGACGTTCGTTTATTAGCCCGCACGTTCAACGCTGTTATCAAATGAGAGAAAACGAATACACGCTGGGAATAAACATGGGTTGCGTAACCACGTGACCGCAAACTCCCGGTTCACTCTATAGAGGCAGATAAACAACGCGCGCTCAGTCACGACTACGCTCCACTTTCGGCCTTCATTTACACACGGTGGTAGCCGCGAGCGACGACGGTAGCGTACACGTACGAACTACGAACACACAGCGCGCGCCTCGTATACGGGCGTCCGCGTGTACGTGCACGCAATAATCTCGCACAGCAAATGTAGTAAACCTGCGCTACTTACACGCACCAGCGGCAAGCCGGACTCGACCGGTACCGCCCGAGGGCTACGAGCAAAGTTCCGTGCAGCGCGTTTAGATTCTAGAGCCCTTGTTCTAGAAAGCACGGGAAAGTTGCAAACGTAGTGCCGTACAAGTGGTCCGGTTCTACATCGAAGCGATTTTTGATAGCAGTGTGTAGTTCGCAGAAGTGAACTTTCTCTCGTTGTACGTGAAATATACAGCGATCGGAAATCTTGGTTTGTAGCGTTTCACTTTTTTTTTGTCCTTTCAAGTTTCTGATGAGGAAGAAATCACAGTTGTAGAGCATTTGCGTGCGGGTGAGGTATTTCTGTAAGATGACGTATAGTTCGAATGGTAGAAATCAGACTGGAGGCTGCCCGGTTTTTCGCGCGGTCTAATCAACTAACTATATAGACATTTGTGTAGTCCACCATAATACACCGTGTGCGGCTACGCGCCTATATACGGTCTTGTTCAAACTATAATGTTAGAACGGGAACGCATATGGTAATTGCATAGTCGTACAAAAAACAATAACAGAAGCACAAATGGCAGACAGGCAGCATATATGACCTCATTTACTGGTGAACTGATATTCTAGAGAAAAAAAATAGGGCCTGTAGTAGCTAGACAAGCACAAAAACAAAAACCACTCGTGGAGTTTGTGTGAATTGTAATGTCTATTGATTTCTTGCCTATTTAGGTTACCGCTGCATTGCTTGAAATATTGGGCCGTGTTCAGTCGATGCACTTTTAGGTTCTTGCAGCGCTTAGAGAAATGGTCATCTAAAGCGTCTCTGTCCTGTGACCTCCGTTTCTTTCGACTTCTCACTGCATATATATACTACGACAGCGTCACACGAGAGCGGTAATTACGCCAAGGTTGATAAAAACTACGAACCATAGTACGCTATAAATAAGCTATATAAGTAAACAATCAAGCTGCATTCCTCTCACGTAGTGGAGCAATTAGTTTGATCTGTCGCTAGTGAATATAGCACTCGTGATCGCTGAGCGCCTTTGCATGAAGTCGCAAGTGCAATGCCATACCACATACGTTTAGTACTTGTCTTTTTTTTACTTCTTGTATTTTTTTTTCAAATCAACCACTCGTTCAAGACGAAGTAGTCGTGTGTTGTTGTGTTTGTAACAGGGTGTCGGAACGAAATGTTTTTCGTTTTGGTTTCAGTTTCGTTCCACTGCAAAAAGTTCCGTTTCGTTTCTGTTCCGGAACGAAAAAAAAAATGTTCCGTAACGGTTCGTAACGGTTTTTTTTGTATGCAAAAATTTGAAGTTAAGGTAATCATATAATGAACATTGCATTTGTGATGTAGTTACTTGTAATGTAGCGGAAGTAACTGTACCACGAATTCCTACAAACTAGCACAAACCAGTATTAATAAGTCATAGTATTTATTTTCTCAAAAGACAAATACGAATTTTTTAGCGGGATCAAGGCTTTGTGTCAAGGGATTGAGCACGATCTCAGAAGCAGCACGTCATTGAGTGTACTATCTGATGTGCGAGACCGCTGTTCTGATAAAAAGATCGTCAGGCCTGCGCGGAACACGCAGTATAGTCACAGCAAAAGCTGGAAGAGCGGACTTTGTAGATCCCGTTGGAGAGTCTCTTGGGGCAATAATACAAGTAAACATGCAAGGTAACTACTGCGCCATAAATCATCCCAATTTTCCTGAAGTAGAGAAGTTCCCACGATGCCATTTTTCTTCATTCTTTGAAGAATAGTGGTAACCGCTACACATCTGTAAGACATTATGTGCACTTTGTGCTATGACTGGTGATGATAAAGAATTATGGCTGAGCACTTTGCAGTGGGTCGGAAGAAGTGTTGCAGAATGGGCGCCACCATTCCATTTCAATTCCATTGCGAGGAATTAGAACTTGCCCCAATTCCATTCTTTTCAATTCCCCGGAATGAAAAAACTTAGCTCATTCGCACTCTGGGAGTGGCCGGGCAGTTCAATTCCATTCCTGTAATTCCTCAACGTAGGAAAGGCATCTTGATAGTTTTATCGAGTTAAGAATGAACGCCCCTTAAACATGATGTCATCAGATGCATTAAGAACTGCAAAAGTACGCAAAACACCTTACCAAGGTCGAGGAATAGTAGCTTGGTGACATATCTCGTGCAGTAGAACCACCCTACTAATTCCCATAGGGGCAGTTCTCTTGCTACCTGTAGTGCATGGTCAGCATGTTTGAACGAATGGTGGTGTTTTAATATTGTTTATGCTTAAATGTGTTAATGCTAAAATGACGACATAGCGTAGTTTTATGCTGACAAAAGATGTATTCGAGAAGACTAAGCAGTTCTGCCACGCGTCTGGAGCGGTCGTGAATACGGAGAAAACTAAGATTTGGTTAATGGGGAATCAGACCCTCTAGATCTGCTGGTATGAGTTGGAACGGTGCACCGCTCGGGCACCTTGTGCCTTTGTATCGAATACGGAACAGTGGGTCGCACTGCTCGTCAGCACTCACGCTTGTCAAGCGCCCCTCGCAAGTATGGATGGGTGAGGAGAACTTTCTGTGTTCGCCTGTGCGCAGGTGTGCAATGTCTTCCTTGTCGCAAAGGTTACTTACGTGCGTCAGGTACCAAGCAGCTCGTGAAATAGAGATCAGGCTGTGCATAGTGTATTCGCCACTTTCGTGTGGGGGTATCAATGGGAACCAACGCGCAGGGGTAATTTGTTTGTCCCTTCGGTATCTGCTGGGATAATGCATTTGTTTTTACACTAACTTGCGCCTTGGTTTCTAGTAGGCACGCTGCTTATAAATGTACCGTGCCTGTAATCAGCCAAGCCATTTTAAAAATGCTGCTTTATTGTTAATTTCGAGGCTCTGTCTTACTAATGTTTGAAGTTTGAAAAACAGCACGTAGATGAAAACGTGCTCTATTTTTTGGAAAAAGACGTAATTCCACTCCCATTCCATTCCGGGCAAAAGGCGCTTAATTCCATTCCCATTCCATTCCCCCAAGCGTTGTTCCCATTCCATTCCGGGGTCGCGAAAATGTGGAAGGATTCCGGAGTCATTCGAATTCTGGTGGGGCAACTCTGCAACACTGGTGGGAAGCATTATACAACACACTCTTTGCGCTATTAGCAATGTGTGATGACTGGTTGTTATTTTACTCTTCTGCCACGCTATATTACATATGTTAACACGATTCCTTGCCCGACATGACGCCTGTATCGAGTATTTTTGCGATGGAGTTACAAGCACCAGCGTGGCACTGTGGTGGAAGACCCGACTGCCACGCAGAGGGCGCCGGTGGAAATCCCATCCTATCCTAGAAATTTGTTTCTAACTTAATTTTTTCTTACATCACGCGATAGCGGTCACGGACACCGGCGGCGGCGGCGGACAACTATGGCGCCAAAATCAGCTGTTATGATCTCATAACAGCTTTCGCTGTAACAAACTTCAGCGCCAACAATGCCCTCTCTATGCTGGTCTGCGTGACAGGCGCGCAGAAGTCCACTTGCGTTAATATAAACATCTCTGGTTGCCACTGTTTTCGTTTTTCGCACAATTTCAGCATATCTTTGATTTGGAATTCCTGCCTGAGGTACGCGCTAGTACTGTACCCTGAGATATGCTCACATTGCATGAGCTCAGTTGCTTCGGGTTGCGAAGTTTTCTCGTGAAGCGAAAAACGATTGAAAAAATTTCGGTTCCACTCCAGAACGAAATAATAGATAAAGTTTCGGTTACGTTTTCGTTCCGGTCGAAAATATCGTTTTTTTCGTTTTTCGTTTTCGGTTTTCGTTCCGTTCCGACACCCTGGTTTGTAACGTCAGTTTGTTGAGCACAGGCTACGCGAAGTGCTGCAGAACTACGCATTTGTAATATAGCTCCGCAATGATAAAGAGAGAGAGAGATAATGATACTGGACGTGCGCTTGAATGAATACGAGGGAACGTAGCCATCGGTGTCGGACTGAAATCTCGTGCGCTTGCAACAACAGCTCAATATATGCATCTCTGGACGTATTAGTTCTTTATCTTCTGTTCGTTTCTCGCTTCCTTCCTCCTAAAGACTTCATTGGTGTGGCTCAATAAGAGATGGAGAAAGGAAGCTGAGGTGTATCTAGGTGATTGCTTTCGTTGTCGTCGGCACTCCGTGGACTTACTATTATAGCGTGCATTTATTAGACAACATAACGGGCCATACGCATACGTGGGCACGCCATGCTGCGTGCTGTTCGCACGCTTTCGTTCACCAAAACATGTAATCTCGCGCGCTGCACGCAACAACCGAATAGCTCACCGCGTGCATAACGGTGCGCAGCCAAGTGTACGCGGGCACCTCATGCGCCGGGCTATGGTTGTGTACGCGTTCGCTGAGCGTCGTTTGCGTGCACTCCTCCTGGCGGCGCACTTACGCGAGACGTGGACGGCAGAGTCTGGCCTTGCATCGTTGCGGGTCTTATGCGCTAGTTCCTGTTTCTCTGATTGCGTGCGTGAGTACACGCGGCGCCGGCGGCTATCTCGGGGCGCGCATAAGCTGCAACGCGCTACTTACTCCGATGTGCGTGTGAGGAGCAAAAATAAATAAAAGAGAGAGTTGGGCTATTTGGGGCTGCGTTTTCTGTTTGAGGACAGGCAAGGAGATTTGGGGGAAGGGACATCATTTCGAGCCCGCATTCCAGAATTTTCATTTTCTGCTTTGTGTCGGGATATGATTCGTTTCTTTCTTTTTTGCGTAAATAAATATCTAGGTTTTCAGATATTTTCTAGGTCTTCAAGTATCTGAATATTGAAGTTTTCAGAACCACGAGCGTTTCGCGGTGGCTCCTGCAAAGCCGTAAACAGGTGACACCGCGGCACAGGCGCGTCCACTGACTTCGAGATTTCTGGAAAAGCGCTGCGTGTGCATGCACGCCCGCGCAAACGACGCGAGCGAGTGAAACGAAGATCCAGAGACAGCAAACTCACAATTTCGACGAAAGACGTCGTTTCGGTTTTCTTTTTATTAATTAAACACCTCGCAGGAGGAAAACAAGGGTGAGCAATCGAGACGCAACACCGTCGAGACAGGTCAACTCACATCCGCTGCAGCCTGTTTGTGACGAACACTCGGGGGCAATCCTCGCGACCTCTGAATGCATCGGCTGCAAAAAACTGGTTTCTTTTCCTTCGCGATTTCGCACCACTACCTTCACCGCTTTCGTGTAGTCTATAGGGCGCCTCCCTAGTGTAGCCATCTGTGCAGCGCTTCTTTGCACCCGCATGGTATTTGCGTTCTGATTTTACGTGACCTTGATAGCGCGACTTGCTTAAATTGGAGGGATCCGCAGTTCACACGCCGGTAAAGATATACTAAGGTATACATTTATTTGAAACCGCGGAGGTGTGTGGTATGTAAGAATTTGCCTACATGCTGTTCTGGTCTTCTTGGGATGAGGAGAGGGAAGAGAAATGACCAGGAAAGCAGGTAGAAGAAAAGCAAAAAAAAAAAAGCAATAACGAAATAACAACATAACTTGATATATCGATTTCACTTTGCAAGCCAGCTGTGACCGGTAGAACGTTTTCCAAAATAATATTTTGTAAGCACTCTGCAACCACTCTGTAACCACAAGTGTGTTGATTGTATCTTGCAACCAGCAATACGTTATTGGCTTCATATGGCTCCATGCGGCTGACGGCATTTATCGGACGTGCACATCAGAGTTTCTCGCAGATCTATCTAAACGGGTGCATCGTTTCCTAACACATCCGTGGGCGAAGCCGGTTTGCTGAGACTACTAGGAAATAATTGACACGCGCCCCCTTCAGGTGTCGCTATACAAGACCGTTTGCTTGAAAACGGTAGTGGCTCTCGACTTAGGTGGCGTGTCAAGACGTTTTGTACAGTCCCTGATGCTGTTTATCTCTATAGTTGTTATGTTCCACGCGCTCCATGAGATATACAGGAGTACAGGCTGCAGCCGTAGACCGCACGAAGACTGGTGCCAGTCGGGCCGATCGAGCCAGAATTTTTTGCAGTTGCATGCGTGCGTACGTGCGCGCACGTGTGCGGGTTTGTGTGCGTGCGTGCGTGCGTGCGTGCGTGCGTGCGTGTGTGTGTGTGTGTGTGTGTGTGTGTGTGTGTGTGTGTGTGTGTGTGTGTGTGTGTGTGTGTGTGTGTGTGTGTGAGCGCGCGCACGCGCGGAGATGATTGCTTTAATGATGGGGCATACATAGTGCTTGCCGTGTTCCACGCTTCCGATAATAAAAATGGAGACAAAGGTGAGGGTTTGGCTTCTTGTATACCATGTCCTTCTCACCTCGCCTGCTAAACGCTGTCAATAAGACGCACGGTTGCACAAAAGGCACGTAACACAGAAACACATACACGTGCCCACTGTGAGAGACGGAGAGATAGAAAGAATAGGCGGCGCTAAGGTACCATTTTTCTCGACAACTGCTGACTTCTTTCGCCCGAAACACCGAATTACCAGACGGACGCGATTCCGAAGTAACAGCGAGATATATATCTTTTTACTGAGAGCTTTTCGGCCGCCAGCTGGATATCTGATGTTGTCCATGGCACGAAATTGGTGGTTGCACCACGGGAGACTTTGTCGCCGTACATTCGTAAAACCAGCAGTTTTGAAGTTGTAGAAACTTCTGTTTTGCTTTGTTGGGAAGAAGTGGGTGTGTTTCTGTTGTCGTAAAATATGAACGCCGCGTCTAAACATCGAGAAACGGCTTCCGATTCTGGCGTTCCGCGCGCAAATAACCACTTTTTCGCTCATATAAGAATAGATATTACTGTGTTACCAATTTTTTTTCTTCCATTCTTTCTTTTTTTTTTTTTACTTGTTGTAGCACGTACGAGGTGGCAATATTGTTTTTGGAATTGACCTTACTTGTTTTACTGACTGTAAAGACCACGTTAACTCTTCCCCGTAGAAGATAGAAAGCCCAGATGTAGTTAGAAGAAACTGTGAAACTGAATTGTTGTCGTGAAAAAGAGAAATATAAAAGGAAGAGGGAAAGGAAATGAGCCGGTGCTCTTGTTTTCTTGCTTGGCTTTTATATCGCCTATTTTCCTTTTTTTTCTTTTAATTTAAGGTCGTTATCATTTCCCACCGGTGAGTAGGCGATGACAATGTCGCATACTTGGAACGGTCTTGCACTCGATTGTCCAAGTTATACTTGTATAGTCCAAGATTCCTAGTAATCCTAAAAAAACTGCCGCATTATTTACACCGCATGTGTTCCCAATTCGTAGAAGAATCTCGTCTCTGCTGACCCTTCTACGCAGGCGGTGCAGCGCTAGGGTTTTTCTATAGCGATGCGAATGTGTGACCACACCGCGCTCATGCATGGCCTCCGGGAAGTTTGCGCTCGCGCTGTCCCGCGTTAGTTGACGGTCTCGGAGGCAATAGTCCGAGAGAGTTTGACCTGCTGTGGGGTGCCTTTTATTCTCCTCGAATTAGGCCGCGCGTGCATCGCGGCGTGTGTACTGGTGGCCACAAATTAGCGACCCGCGCCCTTTTATCTCGCTAACAACGGGCCTCTTTGTATTCTTGGTGGTGCTTTTGTTTGCTCTTCGCGTTTGTATCGCAACGTTTAAGAGATGTCAGTGCATACGCGCATTGCTCCCAGCGCCCTCTCGTTTCGTTTTTGCCGCTCTCGGTGTCTCTCCATGCGGTGCTTGCGCAGGGTTCTCCATTAGGGTGGTCGGCGAAGTATCACGGCGGCACCCTTCCCCCTCTCCCCCCACCCAATCTCCCGATTGGTCGAGTGCGAGAGAAATCGAGAGTCGCAATGGACGCATCAATGAAAATGAAGCGATGACGCGCTTCCCACGACGAACTGTCTTTGTTCCACGGCTTTCTGGGGGCGAAGGTGGAAACTAAACCATTCTTGGAATAAAATTCAGGTGTCCGTGGCCCGCATTATCATCAATAACCTGCGTGCCATAACCCTATTAATTAAGCAATGACAGGACAGGTCCTACTGTGTAAATGCATAAAGGATTAGGGTGGGGAGGCGTCCACCCCCCTTCCCCATGTTCCTTCTATGGTATTCTGCATGGTCCATCGTTATCTATAGTGGGCCGTATCGTCGATGTCGACTCGCTTCATCTAAGAATGCGTGATCGCGAAAAGGATTTTGCATAAATAAAAGAAGATAATCGGATACGCCTGACACGCCAAGGGCAGGCCGCGATCACACCCCAACGTCAATCAATAAGCTATTCTTGGCTCACGGAGAAAAAACGGAGGACGCGCCGTCTCGACGAGCAGGGCCTCCAATAAAAAAAAAAAAAAAAAAAGATGCTTCTGAGGCATTAGCAAAAGCGACTGTCCAATTACAGTCGGCGTACGTAAGAAGTTAAGACTTTGGGAGTAATAATCCGACTTGCCATATTTTTTATGCTTTTTATTTTCCTTCGATATCTATGTGCCTGTCGGCGAACAACGAAAGAATCCAACCTGCTTTTTTTTTATTGCGAGATATGGGACGCTTGACCAGAGCGCAGGCTATCCGAAAAATAATAGGTTGGATAAAAAACGAGAAGAAAACAAAACAAAAAAGATTGTACCAAAAAGTAGGACTATATACTGATAAGTGTATAACAAGGTCGCAAAAAAAAAAACAGCGCAAGCCGAACGGACGAGCACAACGAGACATACGAGAGCTCGTATACCTCCTTGTGTTCGTTCGCTGTGTTTGCGCGGTTTTTTAACGATCACGCATGAACAGCCAACTAGACCGAATTATCGCCGTCGTGATATAACAATGACACTGAGAAAGCTAGTTCATAGATGACGGGGTATATACGATGTGTAATGCTATACAAGAACCGCATAAACATAGGTCCCAAACAAAACGCATGCATACAAGTGTTTGGTTTCTTTTCTTGGCCCGTTTCTAAACCACTGGCAAGAGAAAAAATAATAATAAAGGAGGATGCCTGTATCAAAACTAAGCCGCACGCCTGGTGGCCGTAATGCTCATTTGAGCAGAAACGGGGATTTCTGTGACGAAGCCGCTCCGCGGCTTGGAGGTGCGTGCAACGGGGACACCACGCCCGACACTTCCCGAGCTTGCCGGCCACACAACTGCTGCGACGTACGCCTTGCGGTCGCGTCCTCGTGATTACAGTTGCCGCTTGCGGCACGGATAACACATCGCACCTGCGTGTGTTTTTTTTTTCGTCCGGGCGTTCCTTTAAAGGGCCCCTCACCAGGTTTGACAATTTTGAGCTGACGAGCGCAATGCATGCACTAGGCGTTCACGATTACGTCTGCCAAAATTTGCAACGCTACGCGCCGCGTAAATGGGTCAAATTTCAACTGAACGCTGCTTTCCCTTCTTCTCGCGTCCGCGCGCCCAGAGAATGAGGGGATGACGTACGTGAGAAAATGGCCCTACGTAGGTGGTAGTGCTGTGACGTCGCTCCTCTACGTAGACGAATGTGCTCTGACGTCGCTAACAGTAGCACGTGACACTGCGATAATGATTTGACACGACGCGTAGTTTTTTGTAATTTGTTGCTTGAATGGATGAATAAAACTTGAGAGCAATAATAAAACACACAAACGAAATGTGTGCGTTTTCTTTTTTAATTTTTACTGCGAATCGCAGCGAGATTCGAGACTAATCTACCTCCGTTTCGCATGTGTTCGTGTTCTCGCGCTTTGCGCATCGAGCAGACGCCACCCTTTACAACGAAACTAATTTTCTACCGCGTTCCAGCGCTCATTAGGCTCATTTATCCTCCCGCGTCTAACTAGATGTTCCTGCGGCACACCGCTAGTCTCGCGTCCGTACAAATGTTGCAGCTTTCGTGCTCAGTAATAGGTTGAAAGCCAAGTGATCGGCGAGGGCGCATTCGGCATAACTTGCAGAGATGAAGCGCAAAGAACGCCGCCACAACACCGCTCGCGTCTCGGGGGCTCGGGCTGGCATAGAGTAGGGCTGGTTCGGGCGCGTCATGCGCTCGTGACATTTTGTGCGCATGACGTGTTCATGCGTATGCGTTATGTGATCCTTCCGCTCGCGTGCCGAAGAGGGCAGGGAAGGGATTTGGCTTGCGAAGGCTACGCGGGGCGAGCGGCAAGGGTTTGCAGCTCGCCTCCTCGCATCATGGTTTCGCGCCGCTACAAATTATTGTTTTTCTCAGCTTCTAACCGACCGATTAGAAAAATTCTTGTGGCATAATGCTCTTTATTGGGCTCGCAACAACTTGCAATGTCTAACTAAAATTCGTTAGGTCACCTGGTGAGGGGCCCTTTAAGCGGCAGCGGATAAGCGAGGAGTGTGTTTAGTGAAGGGAAGGAGGCATCGGCATCCGAAGAAAGTGGGACGCGGCAGTCGGCTCTTCCAGGATCCCGTCGCGCCGAGGCCGCGCTGTCACACGTCGGCGACTCCGAGAAGAGGGGAGCGCTGAGGATAGACGTTTCATTGCGCCACTCGAAGGCCACGGAGAGATCTGGCCCTTTTTCTCGCAATGAGAGGTCTGCCGCGTTTCGTCCACTCCGAAATGGCGTTCTAGTGTGATTTCTCTCTTGCTGGATTCTTTTTACTTCGGCTGGGTGCCTTTGTCTCTTTCATCTCAATATTTTCCCCTAGTATTCCACAATACAATATGCCGACTTAGGTATACCTTCGCTACTTTGTTAAGTATTTGTCAGTTTCCCTCGTCCAATGTTGTCGCCATTCTCTCTCTCCTTCTTTCCCTTTCTCCGGCCGCTGTGTAGTCTGGAGCCCGCATTCACTCACAAAAGAAGTCCTACACGCTGTACATTGAGCGCATACGTGTGACGGGCCTTTTTTGTAATGTGTCGTAAAATGTGTCCTTGTATGTTTGTGTATACGTATCACTTAGCTGTATTATTAATGCAGCTGCGAAAAGAAACAACACGCGCGATAGCTCAAGAGGGCTTACTCATCCTGTACACGCTGTATACTTCACCTTTGGTCGGTTTCCAACTTCTAGCACTCGCAAAACAGCATATGAATGATCAGACTGACCTCGAGTCAGCGCAAAGTCGATGGCGAGACGTTTTGCCTCCTTTCTTTTTTCGTAGCTAAGGTAGTCACGCATCTATAGCCCTGTTGATACCATCGCTATCAGTCACTTTCATCCTCCAGTTGGTCTCTTTCTTCTTTTATGCTTTGACGTCTCGTAGGCAGATCCCGTGGCTGTTTTCACTTATGGAACTGTGACCCAAGACGTGCAGAAAGAAAGACCCCTCCCCCCCCCCTCCTTTCCCGTCACCTTCCCGTAAAGATACCAATCCTTTTTTCTTTAGCCGCATCAGCGATATAGATAGACGAAGGTGCCGGAGGAGAGAAAATAATGATAATAATAAAAAGCGAAGTATGCGGTGGCCGAAACCATTATGGCTGTCTTTTGTTTCGCACACCCGCTTGTGTGCCCTGCGCCGGCGCACGCCGCAAATGGCACGCGCGCGTGCTACTTCTTCGCCCCTTTCTTTTGTCCGTAGACAAAGGTTATAGTAGAGGCAGACGCGTCAGGAACCTCATATTGAGTGCCGTGCCACGCGCCTCCATTTACCCCCCTCCTCTCCCTTTCTCTCTTCTGCCTCTTTCCTTAATACGCGCCCGGTGACGCCTCTATACTTTTCCAATCACTTGCTCAACCCGGCGATGAAGTATAAAACCGCTCTTTTCTGCGTCGTGACGCGGACGTCTGTGATGTTATGCTGTAGCAGAGTTCCTGGTTCGACTCGTCCCGATGTGACACGGCCTCTTGATCCGAAGCTGCTCGTGGAACAAGAGGCGTCGAAGCTCAATCGCGTTGAGTGACACGGCTCCCGCCCACTCCCGAGCAGGGAAGCATTAACAATTATTGCATCGACGCATATGGTATATACGCTCTTTTCTTTCTTTCTTTCTTCTTCTTTTCTTTCTTTCTTTCTTCTTTCTTCTCTTTCTTCTTCTTTTTCTTTCTTTCCTTTTCTTATCTCTTTTCTTTTTCTTTCCTTTTCTTTCTTTCTTTCTTCTTTCTTTCTTTCTTTCTTTTCTTTCCTTCTCTTAGTTCTTTCCTTTTCTTTCTTCCCCTTTCTTCTTCTTTCGTTTCTTTCTGCTTTTTCGTCTTTTTTTTCTTTCTGTCTTTCCTTCTTTCTTTCTTCTTTCTTTCCTTCCTTCCCTTATTCTTTCTTCTTTCTTTTCTTTTTTCTTTTCTTTCTTTTTTCTTTTCTTTCTTTTGTCTCCTTCGGTCTTCCCGTCTTTTCCTTTTTCTTTCCTTTTGTTTTTCTTTCTTTGTTCTTTCTTTCTTTCTTTATCTTTCTTTCTTTCTTTTCTTTCTTCTTTCTTTCTTTCTTTTCTTTTCTTTCTTTTCTTTCTTTCTTTTTTGCCGCTTTCGTTCTTTCTTTCTGTTCTTTTCTTTCTTTCTTTTTCTTTTTTCTCATCTTTCTTCTTTTCTTTCCCTCTTTTTTTCGTTGTTCCCCCGCTTTCTTCTCTTTCTTTCTTTCTTGCTTTCCCTTATCTTCTTTTTCTCCTTTCTTTCTTTCTTTCCTTCTCTCTTTTCTCCTTTCCTTCTTTTTTTTCTTCCTTTTCCTTTTCCTTCTTCTTTCTTTTTTCCGCCTTTCTTTTTCTTTTTTTCTCTGTTTCCCCCCTCCTTTCACCTTCTTTCTTCTTTCTTCCTTTCTTTTCTTTCTTTCTTCTTTTCTTTCTTTCTTTCTTTTTTCTTTCTTTTTTCTTTCTTTCTTTCTTTTTCTTTTTTCTTTCTTTCCCCTTTCTTTCTATCCGCTTTTTCTTTCTTTCTTTCTAACGTAGCGTCCGAAACCCGCGCCTTCGCTTCCAGGAAACCGCAGTGCAGGTCTTCAGCACGACCCTCATACGTGGTCGTTGACCTCCGACTGCCATCATGACGCGCCTCGGACGCGCTCTTCTAACTCTTCGCTTGCCTTCCCTCTTTTCTGTTTCCTTTATTTTATTTCTCCATTCGCATGTCTTCGCGCGATCTTCACCGGTCTTTCTCGTCGAGACCTTCCTCATTGCCTGCGGTTTCCTTCTCGGGGTTTCTCAAACGATGCCAGGTATAACCCACGCCGCGCTCCTCACCAGAGCTACGCCTCCACAGCGCTATTCCCTTGTTTGGTGTCCACCTTGTTCTTATATTGTACATTTTGTTTCTTCTTTATGGTGATATCTTCATCCGCGTTCTTCACTGACGCTGTAGACCGAAAGGCCAGAAAGAACTGCACAGACAAAGAACCAAATGCGACTCGGAACATTCGTGCATAGCGTGACTTAAGAAGAAAAAAAAAACACGCAAGAACAGATTTGCTTCGCGTACACACGAATCGCATCACGCTGTTCTCGTTGTTTGGAGGTTCTGGCGAGCATTGTCCGTACCAGTCAGTCTGCGGCGTAGTGTGCGGCTAACGAGGCGCCCATAGCGGTCGCTCTGCCTGCAAGGAAGAATGAGTTTATCTCGGCACATAATCGCGGCGCCGCCGGCTTTTGTCTTTCTTTCGACTACAGTAATTATTCGTTACCTTGATGTCGGGAAGAATGCGCGCGTGTCCTCGATTCTAATAAACGTGCGGTTTCCTTCACTTCTATGTCCTCTTCGTCCCGCAACATGCGGGGGACTGAGCGAAGCAGCGTGGTAAGCCTTTGCGAAGTCCCGTGTGCATGCGCCGGTGATGCCGTCTTGTCCGTGTATCTTGTGCATTAGTATAAACGGTTGACATACCATTAATCGCCGCTGTCGCGTGCGCGTTCGTCTGCAATTCTTTTGCCTCGTTCAGACCAGACCATTAAACCCGGCTGAGACAGGATGAAGGATGGGGATACGCCGGCGAAATTAAGGCGCTCGTTTATCGATGCGTCTCGTACTGAAGGGCGAAGGCGCTTTCAATTGCGCGTCGATAAAGGCCATCAACCTGCAGTCAATTTTGCATGAAAAACGAATCGCCGCTAATTAGGCCACGGCTTCCGGAGGAATGGTTCGTATTTGAAAGCGCTCGATGGTATTTCTATTACTCATCTCCAGCGTATATACAGTGCAGTACGCCACGATAGGGTTTACATAGCACGCTGCGCACTACATTACACGGAGTAAACATTGCTGTGTTATTATGTTAATCGCTGGCCTACGTTATTTCACGCTGTCTCAGCGTCTGGCTAAGGGTGTACGGGTGCCCCAGCTGAGGCTACCCGATAGCTTAAAGGAAAAAAAAAAACAACTGGTATAACACAAGGTCAGTGGTCCTCTTCCGGCACCAATACTATCTCTTCGTGCTAATTAATTTTCTAATTAGAAAAATATAATTATAATTTTGAACAAACAGCGCCTTATGTTGTGCTGGCTCGGTCGCTCTACATATGCAATTCAGTTCCATTACTGACGTCATAATAGCGTTTGCTACTGTATACGCAAGGCTGCCATTGACGCCTGAATGATGGTCGTTCTTAAAGGAAAACTGCATTCTGACACGACGCCATAGGCCACCAAATGCGCAGCGCACTGCGC